>NC_136789.1:25561262-25711262 GCF_951216825.1 Electrona antarctica | reverse complement strand
GACTGAGATAAAGAGCTCCCATGTGTTGGTCTGTGTGATGTGTAGCGCATGCAGTGGTTCCTCAAAGTGGGGTCCGGGGACCCCCAGGGGTCCTTGAGGGAGTTCCAGGGGCTCCCCAGATAAATGCTAGTTAGGAAGAAAAGGGACCCTTATGGGTCTGTAACTCAGAGTGTACTGTACCTAACGGGTCCATTTGGTTCCATTTGTACACTCTCAGAGTTAAATTAAACATTGATTTTACAATTATAAATTGGAGGTCCCAGAGATAGAAATTACATTAAATGGGGGTCCGTAGCCTAATGCATGTCACACTATGGGCGGTCCTTGAAATTAAACGGGTTGAGAATCTCTGCTCGAGCCGTAAAAATCTTCTCTTATGGGGGTCCCTGGCCTATCTTTTCAAATGGCGGTCCGCGGGATAATATAGTGTCAATTCGGGGGTCCTTGACATGAAGAGGTTTGGGAACCACTGGTGTAGCGCATACGGTGTGTGCACCACAGTATATAACACTCAATGAAATCGCACCTTATACAACATATTCTTCTAGTTTTATATTCAATCAGTTTTACTGTATTGTGCTATTCCTCTATGCTATACGGTGTCGTTGTTTTAACCCATTTTGGGCGGGAACCCCTTTATTATGTTATATTTTAGCTATTGAAAAATAGCAGATCTACAAGTTCATAGAACATGAGTTCATGAACTTGTAGGTCTGCTATTTTTGAAATATCGTTAAAATGTGCCTCAAATCTTTCAGAAAATTGTCATGATTTAGAAGACATTTTTTTTAAATTTCGACGTCAGGCCTGAATGGGTTAAATCACAGTGGAAGTATAAGGGTAGTATATATAGGGAAGTGAACTAAACGCTGTGGCAGGTGGGACTAGAGAGACCCCAGACTCAGGCATGGTCCCTGGGCCACCATGTGGCTGCAGCCATCTGCTGGCCCTGGGTCTGTGCATCGGAGCCACTCATTAGCTTTCTATACTGCGAACGAAGCCTGCATGCATGCATGGGTCTGCATGCCTCAGTCTGGATGCTACGATCTCTTCTCTGCACAGCAACATCGTTTAACCACTTTCACCCTGACGTTCCCCATATATTATAGGCGGACATTTTTGAAAATGTTTAAGAATTCTAACATGGAATCCTTTTTTTTGTAGATCTACAAGTTTACAGCGTGTCACCATGTGATGTGTTACATTAGGAGGCTGTAGAGATGTGCTATTTTAGAAAATGTTTGAGTAGGGCTTAGGTGGTTAACTCCAAGCGTACTGTAGGGTCCATTTAGTTCTGTCTTTTACACTCTCAGGGTTTACTGTGCGTGTCCCTGTGGTTTTCTTAATGACATACAAAACCCCACGTATCTCTACACCTCTCTACACCTCTCTCTCTCTCTCTCTCTCCCCTCCTTTTCCTCCATCTGATGGCTGCTCAGACGGACAGGCCCCCCCGCCGTCTCTGGAGAGTGACACACACACACACACACACACACACACACACACACACACACACACACACACACACACACACACACACACACACACACACACACACACACACACACACACACACACACACACACACACACACACACACACACACACACACAGCGTAGCTACAGGGTGGGCATGGGAAGGGAAGGAGAGGGAAATAGGTCAGGCTGTACCCCCTCCCCTCTTAAACCCCATGCTATCCTGGCTGGACAGGAAAGTGGGGCAGGCAACGACACACACACACACACACACACACACACACACACACACACACACACGTGCGCGCGTACACACACGCACACACACGTACACACACGCGCACACACACACACACACACACACACACACACACACACACACACTACAATAGATGCCACCCGCTCCAGATGGGGAGCGTGTGTCTATGACAAAATGAGAACCTGTTGGGGTTCAGAGGTCATGACTGTGTCATGTTATGTCATCGGCTCTGCCTTCACACAAGTGTGTGACTCCAATACTGATTAGGAAACACGCCTAATGATATCTAATGCAGTGGTTCTCAAACTTCTTCATGTCAAGGACCCCAAGTTAATATGGATTTGGGTCAGGGACCCCCATATGAGTTTCCAATTAACATCTACCGTAAACACTGTACACGTTTTCTGCAGACGTTACATGGAAACTGGTCTAGTTGGGCAGGAGCAAGCATGGCCATCTTCCTCCTGCAGCATCTTTTATGATAACACTGTGTGTTTTTATTCATCTCAGCCAAGACATTGTTGTGTGCGTGCGTTCGTGCATGCATGCGTGCATGCATGAGCGTGTGTATCCGCAGCTAATGTCACATACTGGGTTGATCAGCATCACACTTGTTGTACATGCATATAGCCAAAACGACAAGGATGTCGTTTTGGCTATATGCATGACAACTATGTCATTTGTGTGAATTACCATAATAATCGCAGCCCATGCAATGGTCACTCCACAGGCTATGGGATAGGTTACTGTACGTTTCCCATGAGGCTATGGACCGGGACTTGCCAATTGGCTGCCTGTTCGTCCAAATAATGGGATCAACACTATACTGTTGTATTACTACTGTAAAACCAGCCAATCACAATGCTCCTGTCCCTCTGGCTGATGGGATGAACTGGTACTGGCCGATCGCAGGCATTCAATTTGCCAAGTCAAGACTGCAGAGTGAAATGGCAAATTTCAAAATCATCTGTCCATGTAAAAAATATATTTTGCAGCGAATCACCAACATTCCATCCATCCATCCATCTTCAACCGCTTATCCGTAGTCAGGTCGCAGGGGGCAACAGCTCCACCAGAGTGTTCCAGACTTCCCTCTCCAGAGCAACATTAGTGACTTCCTCCTGGGGGATCCCGAGGCGTTCCAAGGCCAGTGAGTCGATGTGTTTCCTCTAACTGCGCCTTGGTCTGCCCCGGGGTCTCCTCCCAGTGGGACGTGTCTCAAGGACCTCTCCAGGGAGATGCCCGAGAGGCATCCTAACCAGATGCCCGAACCACCTTTCTGTGAATTGGTCTTGTTCTTACGGTACTGGTGAAGATTAGAAAGATCGCTATGTCCATAAACTTCCCACTGCCTTGCGTTGTCCTCTCGTGGAAGACCCACACAGCAAATGTGGATGGCATATAGCGAAAACTCAACACTTACATATTCAAATTGCAACAGTACTTTTTTTGCAGATTGCAGAGAAATTTGAATGATCTCAGAGAATGATGGAGGAAGATGGACAATACATGTGTATGAGCAAGACAGGGATGCAGCGCGGGAGATGATGTACAGTACAACTGGTAATCACACGCCACATTACTTTCATGGCTGTATGCAGATATTTCACTCCATGCATATATTTCACTGCATGCATACAAAGGCTATAATTAATAGGGCATATCGGCTGGTAGAGATTAGCGCTCTACTAAGCAGACCTTTATAGTTTTTCCTCTTTAGACACGGCCACAAAAAACACAACAACAAGAAATTCCCCTCTGTGACATATATGCTGCTGCCATTATGTTTCAATGGCCATCCAATTACAGGCACATCGAGGGCGCTTAAACTGACAAAAATCAATATTACTTTTTTCCCCCAACTTCATTAGATCCATCAGGCCGGCCCTTGAACCAAACCTCCTACTTATTACCCTATTTCTCTGGTTCCCGGCTGAACTAAAGTGAAGACAGACAGACAGAGGGAGAGCAGAGGAGATGGAATAAAGAGAGACCGCAACAGCAATGTGGTGTACAAAGAGGTTGAGGTGAGAGTGTTTTAACAGTGATGTTACAGTATCCTGCAGTAGACATACAGTACATGTGTAGTTGTGGCTGAATGAAAGATAATTGGGTGCAATAACAGCAGGTCAGAACTGTCATGCAGCAACACATCCAGAATAAGAGCCCATCTGATTTCTTATGTAATAACTGTGTGTGTGTGTGTGTGTGTGTGTGTGTGTGTGTGTGTGTGCGTGCGTGCGTGCGTGCGTGCGTGCGTGCGTGCGTGCGTATGCATGCATGCATGCATGTGCGCGCAAACATACAGTACATGCTTCTTAATGTGCATTCATGTGAAAGTGCCAGAGATTGCGATGTTCAGATTGCCCACGCCCGCCATGACAATATGGATTTGTATGGCACACACACGGCACATTTGCTAGAGTTGTCATATTGCACATAGATTACTGTATTGCTTTGCTGTTATTATGATAAAGGTCATTGTCTCCTTTGTTGATTTGGGGGTGAGCAAGGTTCAAGGACGGTCAAAAGAACGCTGGGACGGCTCTGTGCAGTGTTGAGTGGGGTGCTGCAGTATGCCGTTGTGTTTGTGTTTATTGTGTGGAGAGGAATGCTGAGTTCAGTGAGCAGCTCATCATATTCAACATCTGATCCTCACACTCACTGCTCATCAACTGACCTATATACCCCTAATTACACACAGCAGCCAGTCCATGGTACACACAGTCAACGACGACACAAAACAATAAACCAACATGAAAGGAATGACCATCACAAACTAGAGCTCCATGGATCTGTGCACGTTCAACACAGTCCTATCAACAGAAGAGCATGCCAAGGGTGTGAGGATAGCCATCTTTTTACTCTTGTGGCAGTGCTAAAGCCTGATTTAAGCCTCAACCGTGATGAGTTTAAGGGTTGAGGAAATGACAATGCCTGGCTCCACCCCTGAATCACTATAGCCACACCCATTAAAAAACATGTTCTGGGCGATTCAGGTCTGTATGGTGACCTGTATGGTGACCTGAATCACCATGGCTCCATGGTGATTCAGGTCTGTATAGTGTCCTGTATGGTGACCTGAATCACCATGGCTCCATGGTGATTCAGGTCTGTATGGTGTCCTGTATGGTGACCTGATCACCATGGCTCCATGGTGATTCAGGTCTGTATAGTGTCCTGTATGGTGACCTGAATCACCATGGCTCCATGGTGATTCAGGTCAGTATGGTCAATGGTGACCTGTATGGTGACCTGAATCACCATGGCTCCATGGTGATTCAGGTCAGTATGGTCAATGGTGACCTGTATGGTGACCTGAATCACCATGGCTCCATGGTGATTCCGGTCTGTATGGTGACCTGTATGGTGACCTGAATCACCATGGCTCCATGGTGATTCCGGTCTGTATGGTGTCCTGTATGGTGACCTGAATCACCACGGCTCCATGGTGATTCAGGTCTGTATGGTGACCTGTATGGTGACCTGAATCACCATGGCTCCATGGTGATTCAGGTCTGTATGGTGACCTGTATGGTGACCTGAATCACCATGGCTCCATGGTGATTCAGGTCTGCAGCCTCAGTTGAAAATCTGATACCACGGCTATGGCCAATCAGCGCCGTTTCAACTCGATGTCAAAGAACAAACATGGCTGCCCCCACTGAGGTAACTTGCGACCATATCAATCGGGCTATTAAAACGGCCTATAGTTTCTTTACAGAAACGACAGGTTTTTAGAAACATCATCATCCAACATACTTTACCGTGTTTGTTTACATGCTAGTAGCGCTCGTTGACCGCATTTGTTTGGTTAGCACTTAGCAGCAACCGGGTTAGCCACATTGACAACGACGTCATCTGCTTTGATACTATTTTGATTGGTTCGTGTGAACCAATCACCAAAGACTGCCGCTTTGCCAACGCCCATCCCAGAAACTGCTGCCGTGGGAAGGGCTTTCATTCAGTCTAACTAATGAAGTGAAACAAAATGGAAAATTAAGGCTACAATACTGGACCACAAACACAAACATTCTCAGAAAAGATCAGGTTTTAGTCCTGTAATTCACTTTAACATTTTACACACTACGTTGAGCTATACTGTAAGTCAAAGACCTCCATCCTTACATTCAAATGCACATTGTACAAACTAGCCCCCCCCCACCATCCCCCCAAAAAGGTATGTTAAATTAAATTAAATAAAACAAAATCACGAATAAATAAAATAAAATATATGTATTTATTATTATATATATTTATAATATGAATAAATATATGTGTGTGTATTGGTTATGTGTATATACATATATATATATACTGTATATTTATATATTTATACTGTGTTTATATATTTATATATGCATACTGTATATAGAGAGCCATCTGCCAGGACCTGAGGCCGTTCTTGCCCTACTACCCTCCTTGCTTCTCTTTCTTTGGGTCTCTATATTCTCTCTCTCTCTCTCTCTCTCTCCTAGCTTGTTATTGTGAGCAAACGATACAAAACAAAAATGAAGAAGTGCAGTGCATAAAATACAAGAACGGCATATCATCATCATCACGCAATGAAACCCAAATATAATGTATGTCAATAAACATAAGAGACACACGTGCACTCACAAATACAGACACACACACATGCCCGCACACTGCACACACATGCACTCTTACAAACGCACACGCACACACGCACGCACACGCACACGCGCGCACACACACACACACACACACACACACACACACACACACACACACACACACAAATGAGGTTAATGAAGACGAATGCGGGGGCACGGTCCTATTGACACCCAGTGTCTCTAATTGTGGCAGTATTCTTCAAGGACAGCGCGGTGGGACAAGGAGGGTGGACAGAAGACGACAGGAACGGAGGTGATGAAGAGGTCTGATGATGAGGAAGAAGAAGTGTGCTTAACACGGCTGGCCTAGACGCCGCCGTGCAACAGCTTGATCCGGGGGGGGAAATAAGAAAATGCACTTTGTTCTTAAAAAAGAAAATACAAGCTAAAATAGCCAAGCTCTCGTGACAAGAACATTGAAGAGAACAAAGGCAGCATTTCTGGAGGATTGACTGACGGACGGACGGACGGACAGAACAAGACATTTTCTACATGGGTGAAGTCAGAGAAAGAGCTAGGGAGGAGGGGTGGAGGAAGAGGACGGAGGGAGCGGAGGAAGAGGAGGAAAGGAGGTCAGCGATCCATAACAGCGAGCAGACAGACAACAAGAGGTAATAGTTAGGTCAGACGTGGAGCATTGTTGCACATCATCAGACCTCCACGCACGCCACTCGCGCACGCTTGCATCCATGCTCGTATTAATATATAAACGTGAGGACATCAAAGTCATTTTTATACCATTTCCTTTGCCATTTTAAACCGCATATAACCCTAAAGCCTGAGTTTAATTGCGTGCTGGTATCAGACACCCAAAATAGCCGATCTACAAGTAGCCCATTTCTCAAATGATACTATACTAGTGGGAACGTTGGCCCTTGCAAGTATAGTAATACTGTACACACACACACGCACGCACGCGTGCACACCAGCGCACGCACACGCACACGCACACGCACACACACACACACACACACACACACACACACACACACACACACACACACACACACACACACACACACACACACGCAAGCACACAGCGTCCTACCTGGGACGATGGACACGGTGTCTCTCTCCCAGGACACCACACTGACGTACTCCTGCACAGCAGTGGGAATGAGGCACTTGAACACAGCTACGTTGCCCCTCATAGAGCGCTGGTCTGCCACGCGCACTGTGTAGGGTTCCCTGAAAACTGTACAAACACATGGACAATGCTGTAATACTGTGTGTATGGTTCCCTGAAAACTGCACCAACATATGGACAATGCTGTAACACTGTGTAGGGTTCCCTGAAAACTGTACAAACACATGGACAACGCTGTAACACTGTGTAGGGTTCCCTGAAAACTGCACCAACATATGGACAACGCTGTAACACTGTGTAGGGTTCCCTGAAAACTGCACCAACACATGGACAATGCTGTAATACTGTGTATAGGGCAGAGGTTCCCAAACTTTTTCATGTCAAGGACCCCCATATTGACACTAATTAGCATGCGGACCCCCATTTGAAAAGATATGCCAAGGACCCTCATGCATAAGAGCAGTGATTTTCAACCATTTTCATTTCAAGGACCTCGAGTTTGACATGCGTTACGCTACGGACAGACCTAAATTTAATGGCATTTCTATCTCTGGGACCCAATTTATATTGTAAAATCAAAGTTAATTTAACTCTGAGAGTGTACAAATGGAACCAAATGGACCCATTTGTACACTCTCTGAGTTACAAACCCATAAGGGTCAATTTGGTTCCTAATTATCATTTAGCTGGGGGACCCCCTGGAACTCCCTCAAGGACCCCTGGGGGTCCCCGGACCCCACTTTGGGAACCACTGTAGGGCTCCCTGAAAACTATACAAACATATGGACAATGCTGTAACCAGTGTTGGAAGAAGTACATTTATTTTTTTACTTAAAGGACAATGTTTTTTTTATTATATAATTGGTCCTGACTCCTGACTAATGCTCTGTATAATATGGTGTTATTTTTGTCTTCTCACTCTGTCTCTCAGAGGAGGGCTGTGGTCAGTTTAGGAAACCTGCCTACCAGTGACATAATCAGTAGGCAGGTTTGGTCATTTCAAACCAGATTCATTTTAATTTGGTTTATCATTAATGTTAGAACAATGGCTTCTGTTATAGCATGCTAACTTTCCGTTTCTATTAGCTTGGAATCCCCGTCGATGATGTCACTGTGTGGGCAGGTTTCTGATCTATCCACAGCCAGCCCTCCTCTGAGACACAGACAGAGTAGACAAAAATGGTATCATATAATAATGAGCATTAGCGAGGACCAGGTTCAAAATGGTCGTCCTTTAAGTAGAAGTAGCAATACCACAACTCTGGACCTATACTCAAAATTCGACTTGAGTAAAAGTACAAAAGTATTGGCAGCGAAATATACAGTTTATGTTCAAAATGTATCGAAAACGTTTTTGAAAATAGCCGATCTACAAGCTCACAACGTGTTGCGATGCCTTGTGAGCTTGTAAATTGGTTGTTGTAAATTGGTCAGACAGACAGACAGACAGACAGACAGACAGACAGACAAAAAGAAAATACTCAAATAAAGTAAATTACCTCAAAATTGTACTTAAGTACAGTACTTGAGTAAATATGGTACTTCCACCACTGGCTGTAACCACCCTATAGCATCTAAAAAATGTATGGACATTTGGCAAAATAATTGCTTTCGTTTCGTTGCTTTCAATCATTTAGTAGTTGTCTGCCATGTCTTGACAAAATGCAGTTTTTGAGTTCATATACTGTATAAAAATCTGTTGTTACGTCACTCAACACATTAGAAAGTTAATTATATCCTATGGAGCACAAAAAATGTCATTGAGCCAACCTCAAATGTCTGTTACATTGCATGAAACCTACAAATCTAGGGCTCCATTTTCGTCACCGCTAAACCCCTTATCCCTAAACTTCTTTGCCTTTTTTTTACTATTTTGCAAAACATTTTTGAATAGTTAAAATGGCCAGTCTACAAGCTCACAACAAGTCAATGTAGATTGGCTAGTTGAACTATTCAAAAATGTTTTTCAATATAGTAAAAAAGGCAAAGAAGTTTAGGGATAAGGGGTTTAGCGGTGACGAAAATGGAGCCCCTAATGCCTTAGAAATAAGGGTATAGCAACTCTCCGAGTCAAACATGGAAGAGGCGGCAATTAATCCATGGGGGCATACATGATGCGTTTGTTGGATATGAAGCCCGAGTTGGTTATACGTTTTCCACATAGCAATAAGCATCATTGAGTCCTCCCTCCCACAATGGTGGCAGTCAACACGGATGTGCAATTTATTATTTTATGATTTCAGCCTCACATTATCCAATTTAGACCTGAGGACGATTCTACAAAATGTCTTCTAAATACTGACCGTTTTCAGTGGTTCTCAAACTATTTAATGTCAAGGACCTCAGAAATTACTGTATATGAAATTGGCCACTGACCCCCATCTGAAAATATGTTGTTCCAGGGACCCCCCCCCCCAGAAGCAAAGATTTGACTTAAAAACATTCGCTCTGAAAGAATATATATTCAAAGATGTACGCCACATTTTCACAATTTTTCTAAAACAGCAGATCTACAAGCTTGTAGCGTGGCAATCGGTGCCGCGCTATGAGCTTGTGGATCTGCTATTTTTCAATAGCTAAAGCACAACATAATGCTTAAAACACCAAAAGGGGTTCCCGCCCAGAATGCGTTATATGCAAGCCAATTACTACGCAGGATACAAAAGTGAAGTTATATGCTAGAATGACATCAGCATTATACACATCAACCCATTGTTTCGCGCACCACTTGATAAGAACGTAACATTCTGTTAAACAGGCACAACAGAGCTCATGCAGAAATAAAACAACAGGGTGCTGGTTCATGCATGCTCATGCAATATTTGACGCTGTTTTGAATGAGCTGGGACTCATTAGTGAAAACACATGAAGCTAGGACATATCCCAAGGTTGCTAAGAGACGGCTTTGGAACCCTTTCCCTGGTAACAGCCATGACAAGAACATGCGCACTGCATGTTCTTGTCTTCCTGCTGTAGGAAAAAAAATAAAAACACATCCTGGACTCTGAATATATGGAAACATAATGTATATTCATAACTGGTCAGATTCACCACATTAACCCTATCCTGGGCCATGTCATAATACGCGAACATTCGTCAAAAAACAGAATAACATTCCATGAAAATAGAACTGCAAAAACTGCAAATCTACAAGTTCACAACGTGTCGAGTGTTGCAAGCTCCTCGATCACCTTTTTTGTTTTTGCTACAGTATTTGATATGTTACAGTAAAAACCACCATGCATTAAAAGGCAGATTTTACTTACATAATATCTTGGACAAAATACACACTGAGTGAGGAAAGCAGTGATATGATATTATGTTGGGCCTGGCCGGGGACCCCCAGGGGTCCTTGAGGAGATTCCAGGGCGTCCCCAATAAAATTCGAGAATATAGCATCAAAAACAGTTCGAGTTTGTGAGCTTGTACATTTGAAAAATTGTGACTAATCTTGAAAAAGTGTGAAAGAATATTGAATAATGTATTTGTATAACAAATCTCCTGTTGTATATGGAGTGTACTTGGCTGCGGGGGTTCCGCAGCCAAGTACATCAATCTGGAGGTCCTTGACATGAAAATGTTTGAGAACCACTGCTGCGGCATAACCGTCTGACCCAACCTGTGGAACCAGCGACGCAGCTGGGCCCAACTAGAGGCCACTGACGGCACGATGTTGGCTTCACGCTAATCCTTTGTCTCCTGTGGGCAGGCAGGCTTTTGGGTCATGTGGGAATGAACGGCAGCAACCGGCTGGCATGCAGCAGCTCAGGGCCCTCATGGCTCAAATCCGCAACTTGACGCTCGTATTAGTATTAGAATGAATATGAGTATTAGATCAGGTCGGTGTTGGGAGGCAGAATATGAAAACAGATGTTGACAGCAGGAGGAGGGAAGGGGGAGGGTTTCGGCTGGCCTGATGTGAATGATGGGTGGGGGGCGAATGGGGAGAAAGTGGGCAGGACGAGAGAGCTGGTGCCATTCAAACTGTCACCTATAGATGCATCATTGTGCTGACAAAAGATTGATATAAATCTACACTTGGCAATCATACATCTGCCGTTTACACATTCTTTACGTCTCTGTATCACTGGATACAACCTTGAGGTATGAGACCTTCAACACACTCTTTTCTTCAGATGAGGTACGGCTCAGTGAAAGCGCCGCACATGCTCTAATCAATGGAATGCACCAATTAGGCTTGTTAATGAGAGATAATTAAAGAAGTGTGCTGTGGCTATTTTTAGCCAAGCACAAGAGAAGAGGACAGTGTGAAGAATGAGGGAGCGAGCAGGAGAAGGAAGTGAGAGAGGACAGTGAGAGAGGACAGTGTGAAGAATGAGGGAGCGAGCAGGAGAAGGAAGTGAGAGAGGACAGTGAGAGAGGACAGTGTGAAGAATGAGGGAGCGAGCAGGAGAAGGAAGTGAGAGAGGACAGTGTGAAAAATGAGGGAGCAGGCAGGAGAAGGAAGTGAGAGAGGACAGTGAGAGAGGACAGTGAGAAGAATGAGGGAGCAGAGCAGGAGAAGGAAGTGAGAGAGGACAGTGAGAAGAATGAGGGAGCGAGCAGGAGAAGGAAGTGAGAGAGGACAGTGTGAAGAATGAGGGAGCGAGCAGGAGAAGGAAGTGAGAGAGGACAGTGTGAAGAATGAGGGAGCGAGCAGGAGAAGGAAGTGAGAGAGGACAGAATGGAATACAGAACAAGATGGCAGTGGACGCAATTCAGGCACATTACACTAAAAGTGAAATAAATTATATACCGGTATATCGGTTACTGACTATACATAGACTACTGTGACCTTAAGGATGAATCTATAAAGTAATTCCTTACATAATAACATTGTTGATTGTATAGTATACAATATAATGTATGCTGTGTGTGTGTGTGTGTGTGTGTGTGTGTGTGTGTGTGTGTGTGTGTGTGTGTGTGTGTGTGTGTGTGTGTGTGTGTGTGTGTGTGTGCGTGCGTGCGTGCGTGCGTGCGTGCGTGCGTGCGTGCGTGCGTGTGTGTTTACATATCAATGGATTAAACACAAGTAGTACAAAATGTTATCAAAGTAGGAAGTGAGACATGCATTGTTCTTTCCCTTGTTTTTGTTCTGTCAAATAGTAGGCCTGTTAGGGAAGCTGCTGTATTGCAACTTTGTTTTTGGTTATTATACCCCAAGTATTATTGCAGTTGTTCTTATATAACGCGATGATATAACTCAAGATGGGGATGGAAGGGAGAAATGTAGGATGCTGTCAATCTCAGATGTTGGATAATGACATGCATGGTGGTTACACGATGAAGTACGCTACCTAGTGTTTTATTGCTACAGTACGCCAGTCCGGCAGGGATGGGAGACACGTCGCGTTGAGAGCTTGTAGATCAGCTACGGTATGTTCGGGGCACAACCCAGCACTCTTTAGCTAGTGGAGATGCGGTGTATACGACATGGATTTCTATACAAATTTGTTCAACGCAAAACACTGTGTTCAAGTTCAGGAGACTTCGGGAAATAAAGCAATTCTCCTGAATGCTGGCCTTTCGGTATAATGGCATGGAAAGGAGTGACATTTGCATTTCTTTCACCGTATTATAGTACATGCTGCATCCGTGGTGTGGAAAGGGCAGTTGTTTTACAGACGGGTAAAAGGGCAGGGGCTGAAGCCCCCTTTTGATGTCTATGTGTGCAGGTCCCTGGGAGGGGGCAGGCAATGCCCTGGGTACTATATGCATTGCAGATGTTCTCTCCGTAGACTGTGTTCTAGGTCAATCTGTGTTCAGGTCAGAGAGACCAGGGCTATTTTGGGGCAGGTGATTCTCTGTGTGGGTAGTGGGCTGAGCTAGATTGGCTTATTGCAGCTGTCAATCACATTTGCTCTACTTAATGCTTTTTTTTAAATACTTTATACTTGTATTCCCTCGCTACCTGTGTGGCCATTCATTTGGTGAACGGAGCGAGCGCCATGCACACTCCCTCAGAACTGTCACTATGCTCGTGTTGTTTGTGCCTTGCCTCGCCATAACTTCTACCGCGGCGCTCTCAGGCTCCGCCCTGCACGCTCTTAAACAAACTCACCAGCTTTGATGCGGATGTTGGGGCTGCGGATCTTCCCGGCCTGGTTCTCGGCGGTGCAGAAGTAGTCGTTGTCGTGGATGTAGCTGTTGTAGGCGGACGGGGAGAACGAGTAGAGCTGGAGGGTGCCATTGGCGTGCACGTGCCGGATGTGGGGCACGTCGTAGATGTCGTCGCCGGTGGCCAGGTACCAGCGCAGGATGGAACTGGGGGTGCCCCCTGCTGGGCAGGGCAAGGACACCCCCACGGAGCTGGAGTAGGTCACCCTCTGCAGGGAAGCATTCACAAAGTACAGCCTGGTAGAGCCCACATCCTCACTGTGTACTGCCGAAAGGGAAAGAGAGACAACAACACAATCAGTACAGCCTGGTAGGTAGAGCCCACATCCTCACTGTGTACTGCCAGGGGAAAGAGAGACAACAACACAATCAGTACAGCCTGGTAGGTAGAGCCCACATCCTCACTGTGTACTGCCAGGGGAAAGAGAGACAACAACACAATCAGTACAGCCTGGTATAGAGCCCACATCCTCACTGTGTACTGCCAGGGGAAAGAGAGACAACAACACAATCAGTACAGCCTGGTAGGTAGAGCCCACATCCTCACTGTGTACTGCCAGGGGAAAGAGAGACAACAACACAATCAGTACAGCCTGGTATAGAGCCCACACCCTCACTGTGTACTGCCAGGGGAAAGAGAGACAACAACACAATCAGTACAGCCTGGTATAGAGCCCACACCCTCACTGTGTACTGCCAGGGGAAAGAGAGACAACAACACAATCAGTACAGCCTGGTATAGAGCCCACACCCTCACTGTGTACTGCCAGGGGAAAGAGAGACAACACTGCAGAACCTCACGTAAGGCCAAGTGCAGGTGAGTGGGAAATATAGCATGTGACACATAAACTGCACGTGCACGAGTGATCAAAGTATGGACGAGTTCAAGCCACAGCACACTCTCAGAGTTACAGACCTGCAAAGGTCCATTTGGAACCCCCAAGGAACCCCCATGGGCCGCACTTTGAGAACCACACCAATGGACTAGTTATAACTTGTAGTAGAATGCCACTCAAACATGGTCAAATTCAGACGTAATGCACATTATTCAACTGATATACTTTGCTGGACAACCGAATGGGGCGGAACAGGAATGTCCTTCAACTGCATGTAGCAAAAATAATAATAACAAATGTATGTCAAATGTCCAGCTGCAAACATCAGTCATGTGATGCAGAAAGCCAGGGATTTGGTCTAAAGCCTTTGATGGTTTAGGTGGATGGGGGAGGAGCCTCCTACCTCTGTGCAGTGCCTGTAGTGCATGTGAGCATGCACGGATACACACACAGAGAGAGAGAGAGGCAGAGTTTGAGAGACAACACACTGATAGGTTATGTGATTGGAATTTGTATGCCAGACGCAGAGATTTAATTCTGTTTAATCTCCTTACATATTTAACACACACACACACACACACACACACACACACACACACACACACACACACACACACACACACACACACACGTGTGTTACTGGTACTCAGATTAGAAACAGACAGCCACAGAAAGGAAGGGAGAATAGTTTGCAGGCTGTAGGATCTCCAAATAGATGTGGACATTTTTTTACTTTGGTCACATTCAATAGTCAAGAAGGCACCCAAATTCTTATGCCAAATAGGAAGTAAGTAAGCCTTGTCGAGCCATGATGTCATGAGGCTCCGTCCGAGCCATGAGGCCCATAGGGCAGGAGCCTATCTCCTGTTTCTGTAGCGGGTGGCAGCTTTGATGTACACGTACACCCCCTGGACATGACGCTAGTATGTCGCAGGGACTTACCCCCAATCCAACCCTTGATGCTGAGTGCCAAGCAAGGAGGCACTGGGTCCCATTTTTAGAGTATTTGGTGTGACCCGGCCGGGGATCGAACCCCTGACCTCCCAGTCTCAGGGCGGACACTCTAACCACAAGGCCACTAAGCTGGTCCATGCCAAATAGTACTGGTGGATAATCAAAGAATGGTGACCAATGTGAGCAAAATATATCACTCAACGACAACGTAAAGTCATATCAAATGTGCCAGGTCCAATTACATCTACCGTTCCTCCCTGCATCTCCAGGTCAACATGCTTCAGACCTAACGTTCCATCTATGGCCGCCATCTTGTCGCTGCAGTTTATCCAAACAAGTTGGTAAATGAGTTTGTTCTGTACACAAACTCTTCCCATATACAGTATGTACCTTTTCTAAACCCAATATAGTTATATAGGTGGAGCCTTTTAAAACTTAAAAACGTCTCTATTCCCTTTTAGAGTTGTGGGATTCTAAATGTGCAGTATACGCAGAGATGTATAGAAGCCAACATTTTACTCAATTACAGATGAATGTACACACACACACACACACACACACACACACACACACACACACACACACACACACACACACACACACACACACACACACACACACACACACACACACACACACACACACAGCCGATCGCAGTACTTGCGCGCTCTGCTTGCACAAGTAAAAACAGGACAGATACAAAGGAAAAGAAAGGAGATATACAACTAGTGTACACTGTACTATGGACTGTAAATCTACAGTGACTACAATGGTATATGTACAGTACAATCTGTCATATGGGTCATTAATCTGAGGACAAGGTGGAATGCCTGGTGGCGGAATGTCCAGTGGTTTTATTGCTCAGCTTCATGGGTACTACCAGCACAAAGGACCAACCGGGGGAAGCTTCATATGCCACATGGTGCCCACTATCTCCGTATGGAGGAGGTGGAATCAAGCATCAAGAGGGGTGTGTTTGTCACTCACTCATACAGGTATAAACAACGAAATACTGGGAGGAACATGATCCGCAACCTAAGGGTCACCATGATAGCCTCCAGCTTCCTCCTCATTCTCTATACGTGGTTCCCAAAGTGGGGTTCAGGGACCCCCAGTGGTCCTTGAGGGCTAAATGATAGTTTGGAACCAAATGGGCCCTTATGGGTCTGTAAATTAATGTTAATTTAACTGTGAGAGTGGATTGATTTTACAATATAAATTGGGGGTCCCAGCGATAAATGGTTTCAACTGGTTGCGAATCACTGCTAGAACCGTAAAAATCTTCTCTTATGGGGTCCCTGGCATATCTTTTCAAATGGGGGTTCGCGGTGGGGACTGATGAGTGTCAATTTGGGGGTCCCTGACATGAAAAGGTTTGGGAACCACTGCTCTACTCCACCACCACCTCCACACTATCAAGTTTAACTCCAACAGCGGAGCCAGCCCGTCATCCAAATAAATACGTATAGATAGATAGATAGATTTTATTTCGGTCCGTACAGGAAAAAGGATTACATACAGACGTACATACATGAATATCCACTAATAACTAGTGGTACCGAAAAGGTGAAGGCAGAAGCCGAGGCTTATTGCGCCTACCCTTTTTGAACATAACTCAAATTACACTAATCAGAGAATGTTGTCAGACATAGATTTCATTAAAGAAAAAAAAGAAGAAAAAAAAACTATAAGGTTCTGGCCATTGATTGTGAGAAAACTAAGAAATCTAAGCCGGGCTTAGATATGGCCTATATTATGAAAAAATAAAAAATAAATAAAAAACAAACACAAACAAACAAATGTTTTTAAATAGGAAGAACAAAACTTGAGTAATACTAAGAGAAAGTCTCTAGTTAAGTGTCAATAGTGAGTCACTTCATACAATCTGATTTATTGTCTAAACGCAATATGGTCTAAATAAGTAAACGACTGTTTCCCAAACAGTGGGTCGGGACCCATTTGTGGGTCACGGGTGAATCTTTATGGGCCGCGACTCGCGAGTAATTATCCCCTTTATTTTTTTAATTATTTCAAAAGATTTAAAAGATGTCCCCACAAAAAAAAATCATAATAATTTTCATAAATAAATATGTTCATAAAAAAAACAATGTTTACGAAGCAATGAAAATAGCCGATCTATGAGCTTGTAGATCTGCTATTTTCACTAGTTTGGGTTCGGTGGACAAAGAAGGCAGCGCATAATGTATCCACTCATTCTTCTACCTGTATGCAGTATACTAGATATGTTTCAATCTTAAAATTAAAATCTTAAAAAGGAAACGAGTTATGTGACAGAGCCAGTGCAAATACCAGTCAGCCACATTGGCTGACATCATGTCTCTGAGAGATTGAAACAAGCAGAGCATGCATTTAATGAGATGGCTAAAAATAAAAGTAACAAGTGGAATGTAGCCAAATCATTTTAAAATGTTACTTCTGCGCCTTCACATTTGGCACAAATACATAAAGGCGTATAAAATGTACATTTTGTCATCACAGAATATACTTGAGTAAAAGTAAAAAGCATGTGACATTAAAACTACAAGTACAATCTATTCAAAACGAGTAAATTGCCTCATTACTATATGCACCTCTGACAGGGTTTGGTTTTCCTGTTTCTTTTTCCACAACATGGTGGCAATAAGCTATGATGAGCAATGTGTTCTGTGTGAGGATTCAACTTTCACTCCAAAAGTGACAAATCGGTAGTGTGAAATATAATTTTCAACATGGTGACAGTGTATTTAAAAACATATTGTTATGTTTTGTAAAACAAGGATGAAAAGCCAGAACAAGTTGGGATATTGGTGTATGTGCAATGTGATAATATGGATGGATTCAGTGCAACAACAATATAAGGACATCCACATTCCAACTGGATCTGTTGTGTTGTATAAAGACTCACATATCAAAGGACTGGAAAATGTGAATTGATGTATAATGTCAGTTATGAAATAAAACTGGGTTTTTCCATACACATACATGATCTCCAATTAAAAGGATCCCTGGCTAATAAGTTAATAACCATGTCTTAAACCATTAAAACTGGCAAAGCATCTGTAAAATGTTAGATTTTAGCATTGGCTATTCAAAACAACAAGCTCACATCGCGAGCTTGTAAGGTTATACATCTGCTAGTTTTGGAAATTTAAAAAAGAATCTTGAAAGTGAAAGTGTAAAGTGAAGAATCTTGAAAAATCTAAAGTCATTTTGAATTACAAAATAGTTTGAGAACTACTGATTTAGAAGGTATTTGTAGAATCGGCCTCAATCGGGTTGATACATGATACCGGAAATTGCTATACAAAATGACTATAACAAAAATGTTGCATTAAACTCTTAACTACACTGCCCAGTGTCCATAATGGAGCTCGTCTGTTCTGACATCATTCTGACGTCTGCATAGACTCCATATTTGAGCATGCTTGACAAAGAACTCCATATATGGGCATAAAAGGGACAGACATAATATCTGGGTGGGGCATGCATTTCCAACTTGCATCGTTCCAAGTAGGCCAGTGCCCAACGGGCACCGCTGTAGAGGCTCCAACGGGCACCGCTCTAGTAGTGTACATTTTACGTCAAAGTCAAATTACGTCAAATGTTACGCCATAGTGTAAACACAAACATTGCGTAACACAAAGAGCGCCCCTCACTTACTTCACACGGGTGTGACTTTTATTAATATTCTGATTAGCACATGCACCATAGGGCTGAACCCACACCCTTAGAGTAAAAGATGAACCATTTAAAAAAACATAAATACAGTATATATATATATATTTAAGGTGTAGAGGGCAATAATATTATCATGCATATACTGTACAAGGCATATTAGCCAGGGACCCCTTTACCCCAAAAACCTGTGTCATGATGTCTGCATTTCTATAGCACTTTTACCCAAAGCGCTTTACAATGTGCGTTGCATTCATCCATCCATCCATCCATTCACACACACCAACAGCAGAGACAGTCATGTGAGGCACCAACCTGCTCATCATCGGGAGCAATTAGTGGTTCAATGCCTTGCTCAATGACACTTCAACACAAAGCCAAGTGATCAAACCAGGAATCATCTGGTTCTCAGAAGCGGTGCCCTATACCTGCTGAGGTACCTGAGCCACTGCACGCTAAGTGATTTATAAGCACTTCTGAGTCCAGTCCAGTTGAAACATGTGTCACCCTTTAGACTATAGAGTTAGACATTTGTAATAGAAAAACTTCAATACATGAGGCCTGGCTGACCTTAATGAAAATCAACAATTTCAGACTCAGTGCTGTATATTGCCACTGAGCTCACTAGAGTCACACTGGCAGTAAATATTCCATCAAAAGGAATATAGTCAATACTTCCAGCATCCTTTCAAAGTCCATGGTCAAGAGTGGAGATTGATCAAGCTAGGCCGCATGTTACAGATGGTATATGAACGATGCCTGTCAGTTCTGTAGTGGGCTGTTGAAACCAGGTCAGGCTCCCTCCCCTCTGCAGATTACTGATAATGGCCCCTGAGCATAAAGCCCATATTAAAGATTGCAATATCTATAATCTCCCAATGGGGGGACAGGACTAAAGTGGAAAAGTGAAGGGGCTAAAGGCAGTCGGGGGTCACCCTGAGAGCTTATGGGGGCTGGGCAGTATGAGTACCTCTCATACAGTGGATTATATGGCCTGGGGGGCCCACAGTGCACTGGGGGGGCTGGGCAGTATGAGTACCTCTCATACAGTGGATTATATGGCCTGGGGGGCCCACAGTGCACTGGGGGGGGCTGAGGCCCACTGGGGCTGATGGAGAGAGAAGTGCAATAGAAAGGAGATCAGAGCAAACTCCCGCCACTCAGAGCCTGTCTACACCAGATGCACCCCCCCCACCCCCCCACCCCCACCCCCCTGCACACACACGCATGCACGCACACGCACACACGCACGCACGCACGCACACGCACGCGCGCACACACACACACACACACACACACACCAAACCATTTTGTGGCATTCACTCACATCTGTGAGCTCAGACCAAAATAACATACAACAATCAGTAATTAACCAGCATTTCACACTGGAATGTAATGGCAAATGTATTATGACACAAGTGGCTTTCTTTTCATATCGATAGACGAGTGGTTTATATAGGGCGCGTACCACTTCAGCTTCAATGCCTGACAGCGAGTCCCCGGTTCGATTCCTGGTCAGTCGGACCACCCACTCTATCTCTGTATCAATCAAATGTAACCTATCAAATTAAAGCAGAGAAAAGCCATAAATAAAAGAAACCAACGGTTCCCGGGCCATGTTGTCATCTCCTGTACGTCCTGATCCGCCAACCAATGCAACCATGATGTACAATTACCTCCCCTGGACATGACACCATGGTGGACATGACCACATTTAGTTTTTGGTCTTGAACCCTGACCTCCCAATCTCATGCCAGTGAGCTGGAGTAACATATACGGATGCTTTACCGTTAATTAGGGTTAGGGCTATAAAGCTAATCCTAACTCAGGGCTTGACATTAAGGCTTGTCCTGTTGTCCGGGACAAGTAATACATCTTTCCGGACAAGTGTATTCAAATTTTACTTGTCCGTTGGACAAGTGACTCTTGGTTTCACTTTTTCTGTGATGCTCCTAGCAGCTTTGTGCTGTAAGCAGACTTAAACTGTAAGCTACTACGAGTGGCGAGTGGAGGGGACCAAGGGGTGGTCATTAGCAGCCCATTTGTAGGTAACTTTAGTGCTCGGACAAGTGAATGGGAAATTGACTTGTCCATAGGACAAGTGCCTCAAAAAGTTAATGTCAAGCACTGTAACTCAAATTCAAAATAAGAATATTGGCTTGCATAGTATTGAAAAAATTAAAAATCAAATTCAAGATTAACAGCAGCAGAAATCTGTTTACAAACGCCAAAACAATGCTCACAGTGTCATCTCAAGTGTCTTCATATGGTGCGTTTACACTTCCAAAATATAACCAAACCAAATACACTTTTTAAACTAATTCCAGATGTAATGCGCGGGATTCGAACCTTGGTCCCCCGTGTGGAAAGCCAACTTCTTAAGGTTAAGATGTTATAGCTTTCCACGTGGGAGACACGCGTTCGATTCCCGGGCGTTACACAGGCTAAATTGTCACCCATACATTGTAATGTACGAGTGGGTACAAATGGTAAATGGTAAATGGTGCATTTATATAGCGCCTTTATCCAAGGCGCTTTACATAGATTGTGCATTACATTCACCCATTCACACACACATTCATACACCGATTGCGGCGGAAGCCATGCAAGGTACCAACCAGCACATCGGGAGCAATTTGGGGTTCAGTGTCTTGCCCAAGGACACTTCGACATGTAGACAGGAGGAGCCGGGATTCGAACCGCCGACCCATGGATCATTGGACGACCTGCTCTACCTCTTGAGCCACAGTCGCCCCAAGTCGTACAAGTTCAATGGGAGCTCATCCACACGCACACAAGCACCCAGGTAGGAGCATGCGGAATTTGTGCATGAGACGATTTAGCCCGGAAGTAGTTAACCAATACATTTCTTCTTCAATGAGGTAAACACTGGCGCTGGATAGAAGACACTGTGACCATTGTTTTGGAGTTCATAATCAGATTTTCGATAGTTTTGCTGCTATTAATAATTGGCCTCAATTTACTTATAAATTATAATGTATTTACTTTAGGTGATCTAGGCCTACTCCTTTAAGGAAAGGAGAGTGAGATCAGTGTAATAATTAGCACTCAATGAACTAAAATGACTTTGCTGTCCAATTTTGTTCAGTCACAGGAGGTCAGACCTCAATAATGAAGTCATCACAGCATGACTAGATTATTAATAACAGGTAATCAGTCTAATGTTTAAACAAGTTAAATTTGGAAGAACACTTCCATGAATTGTGTGGTTCTTCCTTTTTTTGTAGAAGGTTTTCAACTAATTTGAGTCACAGGTCAATATACCATGACCAAAGATTTTTCTAATACCGCCCTTTGACTTTGTACTTCAAAGTTGTGATTGCAGGCTTGTCAGGCCTCATTTATACTTTTGCGTGCCGGTGTTGCGCACCAAAAATAGCAAAACTACAAACTCACCATGTTGCACACCAAAAATAGCTAAGCTACAAACTCACCATGTTGCACACCAACAATAGCAAAACTACAAACTCACCATGTTGCACACCAAAAATAGCTAAGCTACAAACTCACCATGTTGCACACCAACAATAGCAAAACTACAAACTCACCATGTTGCACACCAACAATAGCAAAACTACAAACTCACCATGTTGCACACCAAAAATAGCAAAACTACAAACTCACCATGTTGCACACCAACAATAGCAAAACTACAAACTCACCATGTTGCACACCAACAATAGCAAAACTACAAACTCACCATGTTGCACACCAAAAATAGCTAAGCTACAAACTCACCATGTTGCACACCAAAAATAGTGTCCAGCTGTGATTCATTGCGAGCTTGTAAATTGGTTATTTTTGGTCCACAACCAAGTATAACTCTAGGAAAATATAGCTAAAGTACTGCCATAATGTATAGTTCACGAACTGTAAAGCTACGGTAGTAAACACTTTCAAACTAAATGTTGCCTGTGACTTTGTGAAGTCACATTTGTATGAGAGATTAAAGGCAAAGATTGTTTTTTCCCTGTCCATGTGTGTGCGTGTGTGTGTGTGTGTGTGTGTCTTATCTTGGACACCACTGGAGCAATCAGCATAAACTTTTGCATGCACACTCCCAGTAGGCCAAATAAGACCCCTCTGCCTCATGGTGGCGCTATACCAGGCCGTTTGATGTTTTGACCAATTGAACCACAGGTGCAAAAATAATATTGGATAATGATGCAACTCCCCATATAGCCACGCCCATTTCAGCTTAACAAGATGTTCTGCCATTCAGCATTTTCTTCAAAACATACCTTTTCCTACTACTATTTTGTCGTTCACATCTCTGAAGTAATGTGATAAACATATATCATTCCGATTTTTATATTCATTCCAATTGGTGCTGATAATTGCCTTGCAAGGTTTGCGGGAGGGGCCTATCATACAAATATGAGCATAGACAGAGATGCTTATCTGCTTAATGATATTTTTTTATATGAACGTCATGTAAAAGCATATAAGTATGCGGGCGTCTCTGATGTTTATAACAAACCAAACCGGTTGAAAATTGAGCTTTAGAAGTTATGGTTATTTAAAAAGTACATGCCCAATAGAAACAATGTTATGAGTGAGCGAGCTGCACCGAAGTAAGATGGCCGCCACGTAGCGACGTCGCTCTCCATTGGCCAGCAGCGCGGGTGAGCCATCTAGCCTTTCTTGTCCCATGATCTACCCCAAATTTCGATCACACATTGATGGGCCACTACGCAGCCGCAAGCGTGTGTGCACACACACACACACACACACACACACACACACACACACACACACACACACACACACACACACACACACACACACACACACACACACACACACACACAAAACATGTCATAATTTTTAACACCTTCAAACTGGGTTTTGATATTCCAGTAATTTGCCTTAAATAATTGGTGGGCAGGACCTATGTTGGACAACAACAAGACAAGCAGAGTGCACCTCCAAACCACGTTCCCCATCTGAAAATATGTTGTTCCAGGGACCACCCAGAAGCAAAGATTTGAGCTAAAAATGTTCGCTCTGAAAGAATATATATTCAAAATTTGCGCCACATTTTCACGATTTTTCAAAATAGCAGATCTACAAGCTCGTAGCGCGGCACTCGGTGCCGCGCTATGAGCTTGTAGATCTGCTATTTTTCAATAGCTAAAGTATAGCATAATGCTTAAACACCAAAAGGGGTCAAAATTTAGGTTGTAAATCTAAGTGAAAGCAACATGGACAAAACAATAGGTAATATTTGGGCACCTTATTCAAGGGTCTCCCAGTCACTCTGAGCAACATGGAATTCTTTAGACAGAAAACAGTGACATGTGTCCACTGTCCACGCAGGGGCTTCAAACCCAACACGCCTGGTGTGTAAAAGAGAGACACCTTGCTCACCTCTCGCACACGTGTTGCTTCTGTCAGCTCGCCCCTGAATGTGCAGCAGACAAAAAATGCAACAGCATCCACTGCTCAGTGAAAAGTGTAGTGTTTTCATGGCTGAGCACTGAAGGCCCAGTGACGGTGTTTCCTCAGCTGAGCCTGGCCTGTCAAGAGTCACACATGCAGCCACTATTTTATACATCCTGCCAGAGAGCCCGGGCATGAATATGTATGTCAGAAAGGCAGAAGTCATAACCTATGCAAGGGCTTCATCATGCATAATGCAGGTGAGCTACGCCTCTCCAGTAGGCAAATGCTGTGCACAGGAGCACGTGCGTGTGCGCACACGCACGCGCGCACACACACACGCACACACGCACACGCACACGCACACACACTCTTAGGAATGATGCGCGCTGCTCACAACTATATATATGTGAGGTAAACAAATGCCAGCACCCCCTGTTTCATATACACAGTCTCACACCCAGGGGCTCCCACTGCTGCACCCAAACCAAAGGCATGAGACCGCCAGAATTCCTGTTCTCCGTTTCGCAGCCTCTCGATCCTCTCGTTCTCACTTTAACCCTGCGTGCCCATGTGTTTGTGCACACGCATCAGCGCTCAGTGTTTTTTTTTCCCACATCCCCCCCCTCCCCCCTCCCCCCTCCCCCCTTCCCCCTTCCATCTCAGGTCACTCATAGGAATCAAACCCATGACACCACAAACGCATGTTACTGTACATTATGTATCACTACCAGCCCCTCCATGGAACTCCAGTAGTTTTTTGTCTCCACCAGGCCGAAGGCATGGGGAGAGAGTATGTTTTGCACTCCGTCCGTGTGTGTGTCCGTCCTTCCTTCCGTCCTTCCGTCCTTCCGTCCGTCTGTGAACAGCTAATCTCCGGCACCGTTAACCCGGTCGATGCCAAACTTTGCACACACACTCCCTGGATGCCAACGATGAACCTCTGCCCCACATTTTCCAGAACGGCCTGTTATAGCGCCACCATCAGGCAGCTTTTCACATTTGTTACCTAAAACTGCACCGATCTGCGTGAAACGTTGCATGCACACTCCCCAGAGGCCGAGGACAAACCTTTGACCTGCATTTTCCGCATCTGCCTTTTATAGCGCCACCAGGAGGCCGACTCTTGTAAAACACATTTTTTGATATTACTCCTCCAGATTCTGTTCAAAAATCTCACAAATCGTTACACAGTATCTCTATGGTCATGTGCTCAAGTTGGATCTGTCCCATATTTCATATTCCATCCTAATTGGTTATAATTGGCTTTCACAGTTTGCAAGATTGCCCCGTTTTGAACAAAAGCCTCAAATCATGAACGCAGCATGCAATTTACGTGAAATCTTTCACACATTTTCTTACTAGGCTGAGGAATATATCCCACCCTTTTCACATTGGCCTGTTATAGCGCCACCAACAGGTTGATTTTTGCAAAACACATTTTTGGAACAAAATGCCTCAAATCATCCAATTGCCATCAAAGGCGTATGAAGAAATGGCAAACGGTACACATGATCTCTGTAGTCATGTGATCAAGACGAGTCTGTTGGATTTCTCAGATTGGACACTGATTGGCTAAGATTGCCTTCCAAAGTTTTCAGGAGTGGCCCGTTTTGTACAAAATGCTGCACATGTCCTGCTCATCCAGAATTCTATCCTTAGAGATGCTATGAGTGATCTGGCTCTGCATTTCCTCAACAAAATGAAGAAAATTGTTGCAAAAACAAATAAAAAAAAACATCCTCCTAAACATTTTGCCAAACATCACACACACTCCTATCCTCCTGGTGGAGACCTGTGCCCGGAAGGGCACTTTTTCTAGTTTCTCCTTTTTTTGAGTGGTGTAAACCACTCCTACAACTGGCTTTGTTAGTTTACGTGTCTGTCTGTCTGTCCGTACGTCTGTCTGTTCGTACCAAAAAATGAGCATGGTTGCTATGGTCACCCAGTTCACACGGGTGTGATTTCATTACGTCAGACCACAGCTGATCAGTCTATATAAGACCTTAAACCACTCAGTTCACACGGGTGTGATTTTTAGATTTGTTTTTGGCTTTTGTGCCTTTATTGCTAGTCACAGTGAAGACAGACAGGAAAGAGGGAGGGAGAGAGAAGGGGAGAGACGTGCAGCAAAGGTCGTCATGAACGGGACTCGAACACGCGACACGCTGTCAGGCGAGAGACTATACTGTATGTGCCATGTGCCTGGACCACTAGGCCAGCGGGCGCCCCGAACTCCATGTATAGTTTTAACCACCTCTCTTTTCCCCCGTCTTCCTCCAGGTCTCCCATCTTTCACCTTTGTTTTGCGACCTAAGATTTTTTTTCTTAAAACTCTAGTCTAAAAGGAGAATTTCAAAGTTGTGATTGCCACTGCGTTTTTTTGGTGTGATTTGTTTTGCATGTTGTGGATGCGTGCATGCAGTGTGTCTGTGCATGCAGTGTGCTCTGTGCATGCTGTGCGTATACTTCAGAAGACGAGAAAGTGGGCGAACGTGCACTATACTACGGCGTTAATTGAATCTATAGCTGGATGCACAGAGAGGGCAGGGTGCAGAGACAGGGAGGGGATAGAGAGAGAGATGGTGCAAGTTTATGAATAATACTTATATAGGAATAGTGGTCTGTTTGTGTGTGGTGTGGTGCGTGGGGTGGAGTGGGGGGAAGGTTGTTGGGGTTACGCCTAATCAAGACAAGGGTATATGGCCCCCACCTTCTACCCCCCCCCCCCACAAAAGAAAAGACCCCCAGCACCTCCACCCCCGGCCCGTGCTGTGTCAGTGAAAAAGTGTGCTACTTCAGCAGTCCCCTGGGACCTGCTACCCCTCACATCAAAGCAGCCAGTTTCTCTCTTAATGTGAATATCAAATCTGTGGATCACAAGTCCCAGCACAGTCTGCATAAACTGCCCCTCCCCCAACCTTTAATTCTGCCTAGTGATGAGGGAGAGAGAGGGAGGAGAGTTACTGTGAGAGGAGAGGAGAGGAGAGGAGGGAGGGACATAGAGAGAGAGAGAGAGAGAGAGAGAGAGACAACCAAAACAACTACTTGCTTCTTGACATTTGCCAAACACACCGTCCATATATATGCCCAAAAATATATGCAGATTCAAAACAATACATTTGCAAGGAGGGCATGCTCAATTTGCACATCTGCACCAGCATTATTCAGAATGGCTGCACACAAGAACCGTACCAATAAAATACGCATTTTGAATATATAAACGAGCATGTTTACATTCCCTTTATGCGTTTGTACTTTTCACAGTCTAATTGCCTCTGTAACAGATCACATTTATGTATAATGTTTAATAGCTTACACCGCAAAGTGACTGAATCGGGAAGGAATGAGAAAAAGAGGGACATGGACTAATAGGAGAGCAGCAGTGACAGTGCTGTGACATCTCATTGGTGAGGTGGAACGCGTAAAAGCCTAATTTAAGCTCCATCGCACGGCGGTGTCGCGCGCCAAAAACACCAGAGCTACAAGCTCACAACGCGTCGGATGCGACGCGTTGTGAGCTTGTGTAGCTCTGCTGTTTAGGACGCGCGACACCGCCGCGCGACGACGCATGCATGGGGCTTTAATGAGCGCTCCGTTTCCCTCTTGCGCGTGCCAAGCCCGCGCGTGTGCAACGCGCCACTCCTGCACTGCATGGCACACTTTCTTACCCGACATTAGGCCACAATATTTGTTCTCCATTAACGGTAATAGGTAGGCTACAATTGAAATTGATGTCTTGTCCTTGTAACCAATTGCAAATTGGTTTTCCTCTCTTTATGTTGAAGAACTGTCAACTGTGGGCAGGCAGTTCACTGTTAAGTCGATAAAACATTAAAGAATAATTTCCTGGTGGAATCGTCGCAAATCTTCTAAACATCAAAGACGTTCTGAACTACTTGACATGACCCCTTACCACAAAAAAAAAGGGGGGGGGGGCGGGGGTCATTCAGTCATATTGCGCCAATAACAAGTTTCCACCAAAAATGTCAAGTGCTGCACATATACCTTGGACTCCGACCAAGCATCATTTTCATAACATGTTTTCAGATGACATAAGGAAATATACCAGTTGAGAACACGTTTCGGTAACATGGTGGTGCAACACAACACGGGCACGCCACGCCACGCGTGCTGCTTGGCACCCTTCTGGCCCATAGCTGTGTCATTGGGTGGTGCCTTGCAGATTGCAGCGCTAATTGTGCAGCCGAGAAAAAAAAGGCAACATGGGGATTTGGACGAGAGCGGAAAGGAGATGGGGTGGGGGGGGATCAATTTTGCATATTTCTATTGATGGTGGTTGCGGGGTGGAGAGAAGACGACGGCAGCTTTTGGCGCCGGAGAGAGGGATTGCCTTTTATTTTATATCTACAGACAAAAAAAAACATTCAGATTCACACTAGATGTGTTTCTTTCATTGGGTATAAATCATTGTCAACTTATAGCTCCAAAATAAGCATGTAGGCCTAATAGCCTATATTCCAAAAGTATAGCCAATATAGCTATAAGTTGTATGTGAATGTTGTCCAAAAACAGATACATTAATAATTTCCGATGAGGCTATACTTTCGAAAGGATATAGGCCTGTTGTTGTGTTGATTTCAGATCACATGGAGAATAGTCAGGGAAAAGACACAACATTATCTTAATTGGTTAATATTAGCATAAGCTAACAGATACAAAAAAAGGAAATTAAAGATATTTAATTACCTTGGCTAATTAATTACCCAGGGCTTTAATGTAACTAACGTAATTGGACATGTTTATTTTATTTTGTCCATGTATATACACAATAGTCGTCTGAGATTTAAAGTGACGTGGGTTTTGTGAGAATAAATTGTCTTCACAATTATGTCATATTGTTGGTCTAATGTAGGCCCTAAATACGCTCTGACAACCTCAAATTATTCCTATAGCGAAATCAATCAAATTTTAATTTATGAACAACAAACGGGGGGTGGAGGGCGGGGGGGGGGGGGGGTTGTCCCGCGTTATATATCCCCTCCCGCGCGTGCCATGCACTCACGCACTTAAACACACGCAATTACGAATTCGCGCGTGCACGTGCACATGGGTTCAGGTGCTCTATTAGAGGGAATCAGGACTGGGCCAGTCTAATATGCAGCCACGCACCTGGAGTTTCTATAATTTAGTCAAATAAATTAAATCAATTTATTCTAAAAGACTGTGTTATAGGCTCCTCATAAAACACATATTTCCAATTGTATCAAGCTAAATCGGCTAATATTTAAGCCCTTTTATTATTTTTGAAAGGGTTTAGAATAAACAGAATGGAGGCACGTTTAGCACTAAATGTGCATGGCAGCAATTCTCCCTATAGTTTTAAGCGGAAATATTAAGTCTATTTTATATCTGAAAACGCAATAATAT
Source organism: Electrona antarctica (assembly GCF_951216825.1). Taxonomy (NCBI): domain Eukaryota; kingdom Metazoa; phylum Chordata; class Actinopteri; order Myctophiformes; family Myctophidae; genus Electrona; species Electrona antarctica. Next base: position 25,681,428 of record NC_136789.1, on the reverse strand, counting down.
AAAAGGCCTCCTGAGTTGCCTTTGCCCATATACAGGAGCTCTGCCGGAACCTATATAAACGTACGATTATTTTCTTCAAAAGTAGATATAACACTAACAGCTATAACATTTTTCCCTATAAGTGCAGCCAATTCAATAAGACTTTGTGAGGAATAATGCTGCACTTTCTCCAGGCCTCTGCCAATAACGAAATAATGCAGCCTATAACTTATATATAGTCAACATATATACATACATGTTACATGTATACACATACCGGTATATACAACAAGGGCATGAAGGGTGTATATAAAGAGTGGGGCTGAAATGCTTTGATGTAGAAATAGTGTTGAGTTTCTGTTATCTTTGCTGCAGATTTGTAAAGGATTACTATAATGCAGTGTAAAAGCAGTCAGAAGATCAACTTGGTAATAAGGTCAGGGATTTTCTACATATTGAAAAATACATTATTTTTTTTATATTAGAACACAAACGTATCCATATATATTTTTAAAACAAAAAGTCAGCAAAAAAATGCGAATTCTGGTAATTTAATTAAAAATATAGGGAAATGATCGGATTGCACTAATTGCAGGGCAGGCTACAGTGTTGGGTGTAGACTAGCCTATTTTAATTTAGGCCCGTGTTAAATGGGCCCTTAATTTTTTTTGATTACATTTATTTTATTCCAACAAATCTTCATCGGACTGAACGGGACTTTGGTTCCGAAATATATACCCTCCTCGACATTATGTTCCCAAAAAATAAGAGCATCCAGTTGGAAAGGAGCGCTTGCTCCCATGCGCTCCATAGAGTCCCACTAAACAGCTGCAATTAGCATAGGCTACACAATGCAAGCTTAAAAATATAACAAGGCGAACACAAAATCATAAGCATCCACTTATAAACTACACACCTATAGTGCCCAGTCAAGTTATTTGGGTTCTAAATTGAATCACTCTCAACCAATTGGACTTGTATTTCCATGTTCCTTCCGTGCCTCTTTATTTTTCACCTCATTCTCCCTATTCAGCCATTTTACATATTCATAACTGTAGTTGGTAATGCGAAAACAAACCGTGCTATCAGCACCATCTGTGGCATCACGGACCACTATATATACACACCTACGACCACACAACGACGGGGAAATCACTTTTCGCCTTCACACCTCAAATAATTCCACAATGTTCTGCTCCAAAAGGCAAATACATGTTGATTTAAAACAATTATTCCACATTACATTTGCTTATTGTATATGGCTCCCCGTGATAGCCACCAACATCAAAGCGCAATACTGTGTATGTGCATCTATAGGTTACTGCTGTCTTTTTTTGGACATGTAGGCTATATATAAATACTTTTGATTAAACTAAAATAAGTGACTCAATGACCAAATTACTGTCGAGATATAGATCAATTGTCAAAGATATATTGCTTACCTTCTTGGAAAGAGTACAGCAGGAGTAAAGTTACAAGCCACATGCCATAAATAGCAGGTATATTTTTCAGGAATATTTGGCAATCCTGGCAAGTGTGCGGCACAGTTTTTGGCCAGGCGAGTCTCCGTGCTGGACTGGCGACTATGCTCCCTGGAGGTCTCTCCAGCCCTGCTGCCCCGCTAACCATCGCAGGGAAATGAGGAGCGCCACAGCCCCGCCCATGTCCCCTCCTCTCGGTAAGTCTATCATGCATACCAATCCATCCTCCTCTCCTCCGTATTCTAATGAAACGCCGCGGAGCGATGCGTCAGGCAGGGCGGCATGGCACTGCCCATCACACCGCGAGGGTCGAGTTGAGTTTAATAACATTGGATTTTAATTCGTTTATGTCTAAATAGCAGTTCCGCAGATTCGTGATGGGAATGGTTGGGAGCGGCGCAGCCATATCTTTTTTTTGGCACCTTGGAGAGCGCCGAGCGCACCCACCTGTGCGCCCTAGAATATTTGCGCAATGGATCTACAAGACCTAAACAGCTATAGCGCGGAGCTGCAAAATCTCATTAACCATACAAGCTGGTTAGAGGGCCCAATAGAGAGTCCCATTACAGAATAATCATTATTGCATTGCGTTACGGACCATGCAAAGACATTTGCGCACATTGATGGGTTGCTCTCTCTCTCTCTCTCTCTCTCTCTCTCTCTCTCTGTGTTCGTGCGCGCGCGTGTGTGTGTTCGTGCACGCGCGTGTGTGCGTGTGTGTGTGTGTGTGTCACACCGTGTGCGTGCGTGCGTGCGTGCGCAAGGTTGAGTGGCAGCCACTCAACTAGAATTCCATAGAGATCACAACAAATATCCAGACTAGTCATCACAATAAGTGTCAGTCAGAGAATCGGAAGCTGCCCATTCCGAATAGTGAATAGAGCAGCTATTGTGAACAGCTGAGAAACTAACTTTCCCCCATGTGTCTCACATCAGCATGATCAGGCCTATCTGCATCACACATAGGCTACACCTGTAAGCCACACCTGCATATTATAAAGAAACATAATATAAGCATCTTAAGACAAGACCCAAGTTTTTAATGGAAAAGATGAACAAGGACCCAGTTCATCTTCAATCAACAGTTTATGCTAGCTGACCTCATGCTTCCACCCAACAGACTGCGCAATGATAATAGAAATGTTAACAAATTATGGGTGGATATAGGCCAGTAAGGCCACACCCCGTTTGGAACCTCACCTTCCGGGAGGCTTCCGGGAGGGTGAGGTTTTCCAAACGGGGCTACACGTCCACTAGTAAAAATGAAGGGATTTTTTGAGAAATCCTAAAACAAACATATAACCAGGAGCAGATTCCACAGGTGGCGAAAGTCTGATTTAAACTATAGGTGTAGGTCTACTTCACACCCTATACCCCGTATCTGAATTCAAACCAAAATCTTTACAGGCCTATTGACCTTATGCAGTGTATGCACCATAGGTATGCACTGGCACTGCCATCTTGCCAGCAAGGTGCTAACTAGGTGCAATTTCCCATTGACAGCCCATTCATCCAAACAGAAAAGTCATATCTGATTGTATTAAACTCACCAACATTGCAGCTTAGGCCTACGAAAAGCTTGAATTATCCTCTTTCTATATCTGCAAAGTGTTTGTTTCATAAAAATCCACCATATACATGTTATCAGCAACTTCCTGTCAAGAAATTCCTTGCAGATGATTATTTTTCTAAGTGTCAGAGTTTGGAAGCGCTCGTTATCCGTAAAGCAACCTCCTGCTGCCTCCTGCATTATGTGCAAATTCAAAACAGGTGCATGCATGGGCCGTTGAGTGATATTCAACGAGCACTTCCAAACTCCAACACTAGAAAAATAATCACATTCAAGCTTTTTGTACAGCTGCAATGTTGGTGAGTTTGACGTTGTTTAATACAATTAGATAGGAGGACTTTTCTATTTGGATGAATGGGCTGTCAATGGGAAATTGCACCTAGTTAGCACCTTGCTGGCAAGGTGGCAGCGGTATGCATAAGGTCAATTAGGCTATTATCAATTAGGCTATTACTATTAGGGAGATTGAAACTCAGCAGCCCATAATAGGGAAATACATACCATAGCTATAAAACAACATAGGTTTGACTCATAGGCTGTCATATAGGCTACCTAAACATTTACTGTATGTAGTCTGTAAGAAAACGTACTCTTAAGTTATCGCATCTCGTTGTAGCCCACTTAAACAGGTGAAAGTCAAGGAACTCCGCGAAAGTTTCTTCCTGCAACATCAGCGTTGACTGTCCAGTCCAGTTGGTCTTCAGAAAGCTTCATTTTGAATATAATACGCAGAGCGTTGCTTCCACCTGCTGGCTGAAAAATAAAAGCGGCTGTATCTCTGTCAGCCTGGTAGTCTAGTTTATGAAATTAAATTTAGTCTACGATATATATTTTAACTTACACAAAAAAGCCTATTCTCACTAATGTAACGGCTCATTTCTGCCAGAAAGTCCCACTGTTTGTTGTTTGTTTAGAGTTTGTTTAGCTCAGCTGTGTGCCCTATGCGGCTCTGTGTATGTCCGCCATCTTCCCGTTCCCTTCATTCAAAGGAGTAACACCGCCCCCTAGTGGTGCATGTCACACTATGCACAGTGGAGTCCTGACTCCTTTCCTGCCCATTGAAATGCCTCTCAGTGTCTCAGATATGTGGTCTGCCCTTTTTTTCTCCACATTCTTGTCTTTTACTAATATATAATGTATTTTATAATATGCAGAAGCAGAACAATCATTTTATATCACAGTTCATACATAATCTTTTAGTATAACTTTAACTTATGTGATAGAACAGATCATAGCTGGCTACCCCAAAACGTGCACATATACACCCTGACCCTATAGCTTTCCCTAGGCTGTTAGCTAATATTCGTTTCTTCCAAATCTTGTGCAGGTAGCTTATTCATTTATTCAATGTTGGAGGAGATCTGGCTACAGCAGTGCTTGTTACCTGTGAGGTTAGTAGTCGAGCATCAATGCCATTTTCTACATGTGAAAATGAAATGCAATTAATGTTACACATTTTATTGCAACTGAGGAAAAACACAATTTGTGCTTTTGCTGTGTAGATTTTCGTTTATGGCAGTATGGGAGTATGGTTTAAATCCTCTTTTTGCTTTTGCACCATATGGGACGTATTGCCCTTTTCTTTTTCTTTATATGTGCCTAAATTAGCTAGCAGGCAGTTCATTTTAGTAGGCATATACCATTACCGCCATCCCTCAATCTGTTGTTTACCACTCTACCTATCCTAGCTAGATAGTTAACAGTTCATTTATTTTATTATTGTGATATGTGTGTATTGAATTTATGCCCCATAATATTTTAGGGGTGAAGCAGAGCAGACAGAATGGTTTGGCCCTCACACACTACTAGAGTTCCCCAAACTCTATGGCCTTCACATGGTCGCACCTCCAATATGACCGATATGCCCACATATGGAGATCCCTGATGTCTTCAGTATATGCCTATATTGCATGACCATATTATTGGGATCTCTGTATCTGTCAGTCCTTGTCCCTTTAATGCAGAGATCCCTGATTGTTTGATCCTGATACCATGATACACATTGAGGTTGGACGACACTCCAATATATTGGGGCGTAGGTGCATTGGGAGTTTCTTTTACATTTACTATGAAATCCTGCATCTTGCGTCCGTCACACCTCCATATATGGTCATGCCTCGTAACATCACGTGACATCATCAGGGATCTCCATATATGGGCATATATGTAGTCGGTCGCGATGACGCGATCCCCACAGAGCTGACCAGTGCCTTGGCAAATGCATTACCTAGCGTTGTCGCGATTCTGCAATTTCTCCGTAACCTCCTTGAGCTTCTCAGAAGGGGGATCGTGCATGGTGCAGTACTTGTAGCCTGGCTAATAAGCCAGACCGAATCAGCCGTTGGCAAAAAAAAAATCACAGTGTGAATTTGAGTCTGGCTTATTAGCCAGGCTACAGTACTTGGTCAGGTACTGGATCATGGCATGGCGGCTTGTGACCGCCGATGTCCATGTTGGCGCGCCAGCACAGGAAGGCATCTGTCTAAATCGGGTAGTTATTCAACAGCGGATAATTTCACGCTGGGACGACATCGCCAGGGGCCATTCCTCATATATGGGAATGTCAATATATGGCCATATTGTGACAGTCTCATGATAACCTTGACGCAACGCGAGTCACACTTGCAAATGAACCAAGTTGGTACAACACATGGATCTCCGTATGTGGAGATTTGAAGATCACGACACTGACCTCATCAAACCCTGCATAGCCATACATGGTTTGACATACTAGATCTGCATATATGGAGCCGGCCAGCAACTCTACATCTGACCTCACTGACACAAGATTAATTAATAGTTTAACTCCTGCTTCTCAACTGTGCTGTATTAAGAAGCTCTGTTGTTTCAGCGCCCTCAGGGCGGCTTACTGTTTTGGTTATGGCCGAGTCATATGAGCGTGGTGACGTGGTCCACCCGCTGTTTTTGAGCGGCACCTCCTATGTCCAGCTTTGAGGGTTTGTGTAAACACAAACATTGTGTTAACACCCAGACATTGTGTTAACACAAACATTGAATGCCATTGACAATGAATGGCCAGCTTTGAGTGTTTGTGTAAACACAAACATTGAAGACGAAGGTGAGAACGCAAATTGTGATTGGCCGGAATGAGATGATGACGGTGTTCCAGGACAATGTACATCCAGGTTATTGCAGGATGGTGCACGTGTCACAGACTGACATCTTTTTGTTTGTCCGATGGAATAGTCTTATGATAGTATGTTTGAGGCTAGCACCTCCTGCCAGTACCTATACCGCAGAGATGTGTGTGTTCAGAGTGAGTGTGTTTAGAGTTTTTCTAACAGAGAAGATGATGTCTTTAACCTGTGGTATACTGTGGTCCTCCAGAGTCTTGGCATAAGGCATGGGGATGTCCACCCCCGTCACCCTGGTTGCTGGAGCATCTAGGTAGTTGAAGGCAGGACCCTCCATGATCCGGGCACAGATCTCTGCTCCAACTCCAAACTGTGGCCAACCACCCTCTACCGTCACCAGGTGGTTTGTCTTCATCACACTGGTCTCGATACACTCAACATCCAGAGGCCGAATGGTACGCAGGTTTATCACCTCACATTCAATGCCCTCCTTGGCGAGAACAGTGGCTGCATCTAAACAGCGACCCACCATATGTGAGTGTGACGCCAGGGTGACGTGACTTCCTTGTCTCTCTATCTTGGCCTTGCCAATGGGAACAGTGAAGTCTTTGGATTGAGCAGCCTCTGACATCTCAAAAGTAACACCATACATCAACTCATTCTCCAGAACTATAACAGGGTTGTCGTCTCTGATGGCTGATTTAAGAAGACCCTTAGCGTCCTCAGCGCTCCAGGGACTCAATACCTTGAGACCTGGACAGTGTCCATACCATGCAGCAAAGCACTGTGAGTGCTGCGCCGCGACACCAGCCGAGGATCCATTAGGTCCTCTGAAGACAATAGGAACCGGTTGGAAACCGGCTGACATGTAATAGGTTTTAGCAGCAGAGTTAATAACCTGGTCAATGGCTTGCATGGAGAAGTTAAAGGTCATGAACTCACAAATGGGACGCAGACCAGCCATGGCGGCTCCCACAGCAATACCTGCAAAACCCATCTCTGTTATGGGAGTGTCAATGATGCGTTGGTCTCCGTACTTCTTCCACAGGCCCTTGCTCACCTTGTAAGCTCCATCATACTGAGCCACTTCCTCTCCTATCAAGAAGACTTTCTCATCTCGTTCCAGTTCCTCATCCATGGCCTGGTTCAATGCATCACGCACCGTCATCTTCACCGAGATCGGAGACGTCTTGTGAAATTCCCGCCGTCCGACAAGGGAGACGGCGGACCTTCCAGAGTGAAAACATCTTAGCAATGCCATAAATGACCTGTCCTCACTGGTGGAGTGGTCAGTAATAATATGATAGAATCTAGTTTATAAGAGTCCTCCTGGGTTTCAGATTAGATTGGTTATAGGTGTATAATGTCGATCGTCGTTGGTCAAAAAACCCAGGTCTATATATTGCTCCTACTGTGATGGGTTGTGTTTTTTAAGTTTTCACGTTCCTTCTATAAATTGTTTACATGATGTAGACAGTGAAATGTTCATATTTGGATTGCAGGCTGTAGATGCCCATATTTAGGCACTGCAGTGGAGGACATATGACATAATAAGTCACGACGAGAGCGCTAAGACCAAACTCATAAAACAACAACGGTTGAAGAAAAACAATCTTCTATTTATGAATCCAGGAATCTCTGTCTGTGTTCAGGTGCTGCCCATATACAGTATTATGCAGATCCCAAACTCTCCTAAGTTCCTGCATCATACTTAAGTAGCTAATGTGATGTCATAGACTAGCCTCCAACTTGCTCCAAGTACTCTCTGATAACATGTACTGCACTAAGTGCTCTGACTATGGATACTGCACTATAGTGACCTATGATTTATGACTACGTTTCAACTCAATATTATTCACTTCCATTATAATATTTGATTTGAAGAACATGCAAAATGTCGGAAAATCATGTAAGGCAGACACGGGTGTGGCCTATCGAGTGGGGTCATGAGTCAAGGTATTCAGGAGGAAAGTGTTTCATTTTACAGCATGGTTCAAGTGGCCTGTTATAGTGCCACCATTGATTTGAAACATTTGGGGCAGTTCTTCCTTGGCATACTGGGAGTGTGCGTGCAGTGTTTCACGTCGATTGGTCCAACTGTGCCTGTTCACTGACACACTACTGACATGGGTGAAAACCCCCAGTTTTATATGCATTAGTCCATAGACCACCATTTTATGCTCTGGGACCACCTGAACCCAGAGCAAAACTGCAGCACAATGTTGAGAGTGAGACTGAACTCTTTATGTGTACTGATCACTTTAATGTGATGTCCTTGCTAGTTCACTTGCCAATCCCTCTATAACTTAAAACACCAAATAGGATGCAGAAAATTGTTCAAAACAGTGAAATAATATGCCGCCTTTCAGCGGAGGAACACCCCTACTATGAAATTAGAAATGTGTTCTAAATCTACACAGCTACATTGAAGTAAATTATGAAAATATATTGATGTCCTCCAAAAGTAAACTAAACCTCATAGACAGTGACATCAAGTGGCCAAAGTGGGCACGGCAGAATTAAAATAAAATAATAATTGTGTCATTAGTTTTTGGCTAGTGTTTACCCACCTGGATTCAAACCCATGGGAAAACAATCATCTACCTACATCAAAGGAGAATCGCTCCTGTAGGCAGGGCTACTCTACTCTGCTTATGCATAAGTTCTGGTCATCTCATGGCTGGTGAATGCCATAGCACAGTATAACTGTCTGTACTTTCAAAATACCTTACACGTTCCTGACTCGTTTCTTAAAATGAAATATCAATCTATAATGTAGTGTGTTGTTGACCCAAAAAACGTACTGGTGAGTTCTATTCATGGGCCAGCGGGGTTTATAGCAATAGATTCTGGTGGCAAATTCTAATGATGATTTTTATGTTCCCACATGGTATCATTTAAGCCCTGGTAGTATTACCAATTTGGTAGCTTTCTACCTGTTACCACCACTTTTATATGCGAAATAAACGAAATTCTTGTTTTTTTTATAAACTTTCATATCACATCCTTATAATACAATTGAATATATTAAACTATGCCTGGAATTGATTGGGACATTGTAATGCTGAAATATGGTACTGGGAATATAAAATGAAGGCATATAAGAGTAATTATTCCAAAAATAGGTCAAATTTGTATATTTGTCACAAAATATTACACTTAGAGAATTGCATTTAGCATTACAGTGTACCCATAAGACTCCCTGATGTTGAAATATATCAATGACTTCTTCCTCATCATCCTCGTCCTCGTGGATGGCCATGGTCCTCTTCTGCCTCGACTCCATGATATTCCTCTGGATGTCCGATGATGGGGCTGGTTTACTGCAGGATGACACACTTAAAGATGGAGTGCCACAATTTTTGTATTTTTCCAGTTTTTCATGTGTCTATGAGGTGACAGTACTTCATTAGACACCCTGGAGTCGTTTTTATGTGCAATGGTGTATTAACTTTGTATTTAGGGTTTCTTCCTGGAGGCTGAACACTTGACAGTCAAACGGGCCAATGGAATAAACAGTAATATAGTGACATCACATTATCAGCCCCTCCCCTAACCCATCCCCTTCAGTTCAGGTGGATCATCACCCATCACCACCCACCAGGCAAACCAGGCATACTTAATGAACTGGTGGGCGTGTCCACATAAAAGCATGATTTTAACAAATACTGTACACTTTTTGGAACAAGTTCTTCCTCCTTATATTATAATAATACCTGATGATCATGTTTTAGGGTGGGAAAAAAGTCTGATCTGGTCGAGGAGGGTCACCACGGGGGCCTTGTTGTTCTGCTGCACCTTCTTGAGCTCTGCTCCAACAGGGCCACCATGGTCTGCTTTCTGTGTCTGCAGGTCTGCAGCTGCTCTGGAGCCTGTAATCAGCCGGGTGGGTGGAGCAGTGGCACAGAATGTTTTCACGTAACGAAGGATATCACTGAAGTTGTACCAGAATTGGCATCGGATCATGAAGAGGGCAGGCAGATACCAGGGTTCTGCCTCATTCCAAGCATGCAGCAGACAAAGGCAGGAATCATAGCTGCATATGATACAGACATTCTTATCATGGCATTTAAGTCTTTTTACAGTGCCCCATTTTTCAACAAAAAGGTACATCAGCACGCTGTCAATATAGACATCAGGGGAGTTGAAAGTCAACATGGGATTGATTTATGCACCTCCCTCATTGGCATTCACAGGCTGTGACTCTGTTCCTTTGTTGGGAAAGGGAAAGTGAAACCCATGAACCCCCTAAAGAAGATGCCACATTTCCAGCAGTGTTTTGGGAACTTAATAGCCTATGCTATGACTGTACAGTTCAAAGAGATGGAGGCACACATGTTGCCTCTACCTTTCAGAGAAGATGGATTGCACAGACATCAATGAATGTCTATACCTAATGTCCTGTGGGGAAAAAAGGAGAAGCAGATTTCGCACAGCTTCCACCATGCCGTGACAGATTACGCCAGCACACACTTCGGGCCAACTACCAGGTAGCTACAGTATATGGCGACACCGCTTTCAAGCCAAAGGTTATTTTTTAATGGGGCGTGGTCTTTCGTTGTCATAATTACCTATGCTCAAACTCTTCTGTTTAATAGTTGTTATTCACAACATCATGGAGTCTTATGTGCACATCTTAATGCTAATTGCATGTCTTTATGTTTAATAGTTTGGAAAATATAGCACATTTTGTGACCTTCATGAAAACGAAAATCAATAAAATGTGGCCTATTTTTTGAATAATTCCTCTGTGTGCCAACTTTTTGCATTTCTAAGTGACATTCTTCTGCATTACAATGGTTTATAAGCCAGTAGTACCAATCAATTCCAGGCATGATTTGACATATTCAATAAGGATATGATATGATATGAAAATGAATAAAAAATATGAAAGTGGTGGTAACAGGTAGAAAGCTACCAAGTTGGTAGTGCTACTGTATGTAGCGCCAGCCGGGAGGTGAACCCGGAACCTCGTATCAGTAAGCCGCGTACGTTACCATTCGGCTGAAGAGCCATGGCCCGATAGGCAAGTAGTAGCGCAGCCACCTATAGCCTACAGTCGTCAGCCCAACCTGGAAACGCGTCCACGCGCGCCAGCCAGGAGCTAGGCTCGACTGACTGGGGGGACCTCCACCCCAGGCAGGGTACGTGCTGTCGACTACGCTCAACGGTGCTAATCTGTGTCGCCGGGGATACAGAACCCATCCCACCGCTGCCACCAATGTAGCGCCAGCCGGGAGGCGAACCCGGAACCTCGTATCAGTAAGCCGCGTACGTTACCATTCGGCTAAAGAGCCATGGCCCGATAGGCAAGTAGTAACGCAGCCACCTATAGCCTACACTACCAGGGCTTAAATGATACCATGGGCATGCGGGAACATAAAAATCATCATTAGAATTTGCCACCATGCAGAATCTATTGCTTTTCATGACATTCTGGGCTCTGCATGGCCCATGGCCTATATGTATATTGTTCATACTGTATTTACTGAGAAATCTCCAGAAAGGGAGTGTTTCGATGTGAATCTCTCTTCCCAAAGCTTCATCATGAACAGCATGTATTGACATTTACGTAGTGATGTAGTCAATGTAAAGTAGGCCTAAGTGACCTGCAGTATCAATATACTTCTGTAAGGCAGTATACAAAATGACACCATTTGACATGTTTTTTAAAAATGTATTTAATAGATTGTGTTGCTTTTATAATAAAGAGAACTAGAGCTGATATGCACGGATGAAAGGTTGTGAATAGGGACATCATTTGAAGTTGACCTGGAACATAGCTTTAGAATAGAGATTTGTGTGCAGAGTAGACATCACCATCATGGTACCATGATGTGGTCGGTCGGCATTAGGGCTGGGCAATTAAAACATATTTTCTATGAACTAATCGACACAAAAACCTTCGAATAGATTTTTTACTACATCAATTTGTCTCATTAATCACTTGTGTTATTCCTCGTTGTACAATAGTGGCATATAGAAAATAGCAAAAATAGCTGTACTAGTCGCTCACGCCACAATGTGGCATGATGCTAGCCTTGCGTTGCGATACAAATATACCACTGCGTGGGATATTATAATGCAGTGCAGGCAGATGAAGTCTGACTGCGCCAGGCTAGCATGATGCAACATGTGAGCTTGTAAAGATCTGCTATTTTCACTATATGTGTTACATATATTTAGTTCATTAATCTTTATTAAAAAGTTCTAAATGATCCTGTAATTGATTTGACTTCATATATCTCCCAGCCCTAGTCTGCACTCTGCATGGCTAAAGTACGGAGCTTCAGTCTACTCGATGCTCCAGTCTGGAAACTCAGGATGTTCCCTATTCACCCTGCATCCCAATAGTTCAAATCCATTACCCACATTGGTATTGCTGACGATATCATTGCAGTTAACTCCAAGGTGCGGTGCATTGAACTGTCATTTGCAATTCTACTGGAAATTGCATAGAATTGTTTATAATCTGAACATAAACCAGGCCATATTTTGTGTGTAATTTGGACAATTGGTGGCATTAGTCTAGTGTTTAACATGACAATCCACTGCAAAACAGAACAAACAAAATAATAATAATAATTGTTGTGCTGTTTTTCCACAGTGCATGAGCATGTCTTAAAATTGGTACAAGAATGAAAATATTCAAGTATGATTTCATAATACATACACTTCCTGGGTCTCATTTCTGTTTAAGAGGGGATTTTTAATAAGTTACCTTTGTGTCATGTACAGTATGCTGGATGTTGCTATTCTTGTTAATATGAACTACAGTATGAAACCAAGTTAAAATCTCCCGCATAATGTACCACTCAATTTGAAATCTGACAATTTACTCCCTTTTTATGTAAAACAATGCACAAAGCAAAGCAAAGCAAAGCAAAGTTACTATATTTACCCAGGGTAACTGGACTAAGCATCAGATACTTGTTTACAGCCAGGCCCTGCTCATAGAACATTTCATGGTAGTGGTTCAATGCCTTGCTCAAGGACACTTCAGCGGTGGTAATTTTAACGTGCCGGTCCGGGGATACGCACTGGCGACCTTCCGGTATCAAGACCGCTCCGCAAACCGTTCGGCCACCGCTGCACCAGATATACATTATGTCTTATGTGAACAGCTCTTTCCAAAGACGCGAACCAGTGATGTCATCGAAATGGGAAAACAACAACTGCTGAAAAGGGGTTTAATAGGGAAACATACAGCAGTTATTAGGAAAGCATAAGGGGATTAAAGTACAAGTATGGTTCAAAACTGTGTTGGTAGTGGTATACAGAAAGTCTATGGGAATATGTATAAGAACATACTAGGCAGCTCAAATACAGTGTCAATTTAATTCAGTTAAAATAATACATTTAGCTGTGTACTGATTAAAATGACCATCCAAATTTAAATGACGCACACTGACAGAATATATTAAAGAAAAGGAGGGAAAACGCTAGTCTGACAGATATATTCTGTCTATTGTGTTAATAAAAACATTAGTTTCTCACACTTGTATAAAGAACCTGATTTAATTTCTTGATGACATCACAGGGTTTCCTCTGTTTCCTCATTTCTGGCTTTGGGAATTAAATATTGATTGGAATACAATAGAAAATATGAATTATTATTATTATTTATTAACATATAAACTCAAAATATTACACAATAATTCGGAATTTGTTTGTTTGCCATGTACTCTAATAGATGAATTGCATTTCTCCGGCTTGGCCAAGCGTCCAAACAAACATAATAGGCCATGTTCACTTGAAGGACGCCAGGTGGGGAGGGCAGTTTTTGTCGCTGCACCAGTGACTCCTACAGACTGAACCTGTCAGCAGGTCAGCAGTGAGGATTAGTGTTTCTGCATCTGCACACATGCTATGTCCTCCCGGTGGGGGCTCCTCACTGGCAGGTGAGCCAGTATGGGGTCAGCAGTGACAGGACTAGACAGAAATGAGTGGGGGAATTCGGGAATTGGCATAAAATGACTTAATTGGGACAAATAGGTCTAAATTTAGACGGGAAAAGAAAGAAGATTGATTGTATTTCCTTTTAAAACATACTGTACCTGCACATTGGTACATGTGCTATATGGATTCTATCCCTGTGACTTGTGATCAGGCACACAAGCAGTGATAATAGATTACACATACGTAGCTGATTTAAAAAAATAAATATATGTGTGCCTGCTTAAAGTGCCCAACAGACTCTCCCTTTACAGTATTGCTTCAAACCAGCGATTAAAGACTGGAGGCACATTTTCTGATGACATAACGATGAGTTGACGACAACCACCCAAACCACTCACTCAATCACATTACAGTACTTTCATGTCATGTACGTAAATACAAGGGAGGTACATTCATATGTTACAATATCATATGACTGGTTCACCTCAGTGTCCCAGACACAGTGTTATCTGTCTCACACTCCAGAGGTATTTGTAAAATAGACATTCAGCATCTCGCATGAGCATCGGTTATGAATACAACATTGCATTTCATTAGTTGAGTCAATGCTACAGTATGCATTAAGACAAAGATGAAAATGTGCATTCCTCTCCTGATATAGGACGATGAATTGATTCTCAGGGATGATCCCAGTTTGGCACAGTCTGTCAGTCAGGGCTACAGAGTATCATCACATATCGAAATCAATGCTTGGGCCACGAGTACCACGACTGTCAAGTATTTGAGCTGCAGCCCCCTACTCTACCTGCTGGGTTAACTACTGGCCCTACATGCTCATTTTAAATATGAGCGAATATGGTCAAATTACAATATGCATGGGCTGAGGGCACCCATAATGGCTTTGACATGGATGGCCTATGAAAAAACTTTCTTTTTCACTGCACTGCAGCTGATAAAGATGACTTATTGCAAATATGAAATCTTTTGGCTAAATGGATGTACAGTATACTGGAGATTAGTGTTTTGGAGAAACTATAGCCATCATGGTTAGGTGGCACATAGCAATATTATGGTAATATGTCTGATCCCGGCTTGCCCGGGAGCATTTAGATCTACGGGACCAAAAAGTGCACAACCCTTGCCAGGATTAGTTCAAGAGAAAATTGATATGATATATACTGTAAGATAAGGATTTAACTAACCTCAGCATGACACGGTTACTGTATCAGACAAGTATTCAACAAGTGTTCCAAAAAGGAAGCACAGCTAGGGGGGGGAAAGCACATGGTTCTATTCTCAAGCTTTGTGTCTAAAATGTGGCCTGTGTTTGCTTCACATGCTTAAAATGCATTGGTTATTTGTCTTTAAAGCAGCATCACCGCAGGGTCATTCCGTTTTCTAGGAGTCAAGGAGGGAGGTTGCTCAGGGGAATGTCTACCGTTTCGGTTTAGTAGCACGTGTTATTTTTTTGCATTTGCATTTGAGTTTTATAAACTGTTTTGCGATATTACATTTTTCCTCAATTAGAGAGTAATAATATAGAAGCTCTAACAGGCACCTGTGTTTTGCATCAAGCAAACAAACAAAAAAAGGACCTGGGCTGAATCCTTCTAATTATGCTTAAATCTAGGAACAAGGCATACACATCTATTTCTTAAAAATGTACTCAAAAGTAATGTATTTTTAGAGCGATCTTTTTTTATATTACAAACAAAATCAAAATGAATTTGTTTTAGTTGACCATTTGCTATAGGATGATGCAGGTTCCAGCCCAGGTCAAAGTACTACATTGCATTATTCCCTGTCTCAAGCATTTAAATGTTTGTTTTGACTTTGTATGAAAAACAGTCCAAGCAGGTTTAAGTTTTTTATGCAGCCTGACTGTGGCCTAAAAATATTTTGTATATCAATGGCACAAACAACCACTGTCATAAGACTACTGTCCCCGTTTTGGTTAATCCATCTGCACAATTCAATAACCCTGCCATATTTTCACAAGTTCTGAAGTTGCACACAAAATAATAATATATACTATTTTCAGATACTGTGTACAAGACCATGCACATTTACCGTGCATGGTCCATGTGCATCTGTACAGCTTAGTTAATTGGATTTTATCTAAACTAGAAAAAGACAAGTAAATACAAATAAATTACATTTTTGTTTTAGCTATCTACTGCACCCGAGACTATTTGGTTATTGATTGAAATAAATATAGGCTACATGTCTTCAAACCCTCTCAACTGACAGAGAGCATGTTGCACAAAAGATCATTCCTCAAATGCGTGCATCTCCACATTCCACAGGATGAGCATGTCACACCTGAAACAGAGTGCCACCATTGTGAGTGGACAGAGTGTGAGTGTGTCCGTGTTTTGGGAAAGATCATAGCTGGGTTCATAAACAAGTCAAAGTGTCTAGCTGCAATAAATAATTACATCAAATATTGTATTATTTTGTGTGCACTTGGAAGTTGCATTGTGTAATATGTACACTTTTTATGTAGGCTAATATTTACCTATTTTGTATATTGAGAACTCACCATAGCATTTTGTGCAGATAGCATTTGTTTTACCCTAACACACAGAGAGGCCACAGCCAGGTGCCATACTTCTTTTTAAATATATACGGTACCAACTTGAACATAATGGAGTTGCATGTGTACAAACACATGTGCATATACTGTACATACGTGTGTGTGTGTGTGTGTGTGTGTGTGTGTGTGTGTGTGTGTGTGTGTGTGTGTGTGTGTGTGTGTGTGTGTGTGTGTGTGTGTGTGTGTGTGTGTGTGTGTGTAGATATATACATATGAATAACCATATATGGATTTACATACATGCATTAACTCATTTCTTTTTTGGTGTAGGCTTTGAATCAGCTTTAGAGCTTTTTCCTGAGATGGAATTTCCTGTGTTGTCATTCCCTGATGAGCTTACAAGGCACTCCTTACTGCATTTGGGTAAAAGAAAAAGACATTAGATTAGAATATGAACTACAAATGTAAGTATTAAGAGACATCTTGCAGGACACACTGCTTTCAATCACAAATCTCACTTTTTCCTCTCTTCCATCTCTTGTAGGACGTAGATAATGAAGTTCTTAATCAACATGAAGGTCATCAATGCAGCGATGCCTCCACCCACCACCGAGGCTATGATGATGGTCAATGTGTTGTCGATCACCTTTACTGTAACAGAGGAAACCTTTACTGTAACAGAAACCTTTACTGTAACAGAGGAAACCTTTACTGTAACAGAGGAAACCTTTACTGTAACAGAAACCTTTACTGTAACAGAGGAAACCTTTACTGTAACAGAAACCTTTACTGTAACAGAAACCTTTACTGTAACAGAAACCTTTACTGTAACAGAAACCTTTACTGTAACAGAAACCTTTACTGTAACAGAGGAAACCTTTACTGTAACAGAAACCTTTACTGTAACAGAAACCTTTACTGTAACAGAAACCTTTACTGTAACAGAGGAAAACAGTCATGGCTACTTTATGCTGCATAGTACTGTAACAGTACTGTAACCTTTACTGTAACAGAAACCTTTACTGTAACAGAGGAAAACAGTCATGGCTACTTTATGCTGCATAGTACTGTAACAGTACTGTAACCTTTACTGTAACAGAGGAAAACAGTCATGGCTACTTTATGCTGCATAGTACTGTAACAGTACTGTAACCTTCACTGTAACAGAGGAAAACAGTCATGGCTACTTTATGCTGCATAGTACTGTAACAGTACTGTAACCTTCACTGTAACAGAGGAAAACAGTCATGGCTACTTTATGCTGCATAGTACTGTAACAGTACTGTAACCTTCACTGTAACAGAGGAAAACAGTCATGGCTACTTTATGCTGCATAGTACTGTAACAGTACTGTAACCTTCACTGTAACAGAGGAAAACAGTCATGGCTACTTTATGCTGCATAGTACTGCTAGCCTCGCATAGCCAGCCTTCATCTGCCTTTGCACTGCATATTGCGCCAGGCAGATTAAGTCTGGCCCCTCTCAATCGGCCGAAGTGGTGAGTGGTAACAGAGTGGTAACAGAGGAAACCTTTACTGTAACAGAAACCTTTACTGTAACAGAAACCTTTACTGTAACAGAAACCTTTACTGTAACAGAAACCTTTACTGTAACAGAGGAAACCTTTACTGTAACAGAAACCTTTACTGTAACAGAGGAAACCTTTACTGTAACAGAAACCTTTACTGTAACAGAGGAAAACAGTCATGGCTACTTTATGCTGCATAGTACTGTAACAGTACTGTAACCTTTACTGTAACAGAAACCTTTACTGTAACAGAGGAAAACAGTCATGGCTACTTTATGCTGCATAGTACTGTAACAGTACTGTAACCTTTACTGTAACAGAGGAAAACAGTCATGGCTACTTTATGCTGCATAGTACTGTAACAGTACTGTAACCTTTACTGTAACAGAGGAAAACAGTCATGGCTACTTTATGCTGCATAGTACTGTAACAGTACTGTAACCTTCACTGTAACAGAGGAAAACAGTCATGGCTACTTTATGCTGCATAGTACTGTAACAGTACTGTAACCTTCACTGTAACAGAGGAAAACAGTCATGGCTACTTTATGCTGCATAGTACTGTAACAGTACTGTAACCTTCACTGTAACAGAGGAAAACAGTCATGGCTACTTTATGCTGCATAGTACTGCTAGCCTCGCATAGCCAGCCTTCATCTGCCTTTGCACTGCATATTGCGCCAGGCAGATTAAGTCTGGCCCCTCTCAATCGGCCGAAGTGGTGACGAGCCAACCAGATTCTTCTGGAACCAGGCTATAACCAACCAGGGCCCATGATATTAGTGGAACCAGGCTATAAACAACCAGGGCCCATGATATTAGTGGAACCAGGCTATAACCAACCAGGGCCCATGATATTAGTGGAACCAGGCTATAACCAACCAGGGCCCATGATATTAGTGGAACCAGGCTATAACCAACCAGGGCCCATGATATTAGTGGAACCAGGCTATAACCAACCAGGGCCCATGATATTAGTGGAACCAGGCTATAACCAACCAGGGCCCATGATATTAGTGGAACCAGGCTTTAACCAACCAGGGCCCATGATATTAGTGGAACCAGGCTATAACCAACCAGGGCCCATGATATTAGTGGAACCAGGCTATAACCAACCAGGGCCCATGATATTAGTGGAACCAGGCTATAACCAACCAGGGCCCATGATATTAGTGGAACCAGGCTATAACCAACCAGGGCCCATGATATTAGTGGAACCAGGCTATAACCAACCAGGGCCCATGATATTAGTGGAACCAGGCTATAACCAACCAGGGCCCATGATATTAGTGGAACCAGGCTATAACCAACCAGGGCCCATGATATTAGTGGAACCAGGCTATAACCAACCAGGGCCCATGATATTAGTATCGCTACAGGCTATAACCAACCAGGGCCCATGATATTAGTATCGCTACAGGCTATAACCAACCAGGGCCCATGATATTAGTATCGCTACAGGCTATAACCAACCAGGGCCCATGATATTAGTATCGCTACGCAAGGCTATATAGTACTTCAGTGTCGCACATACAGTATATAGCAAATCTACAAGCTTGAAACTTGTCACATAATAATATGTAAACGCGTTTGTGAGCTTGTAAATGTGCTATTTTTGGCATGCGACCCTGTCATACGAATACGTATAAATTGGGCTTAACATGTTACATGAGGGATGCGGATTGAACACAGGACAATGGTTAGTTATAGTAGTATAAGTAGACAGAGTATGGTGCATAAAACAAGGTAAGGAGAAGCAATATTGTACTTGGCTGAGGGGGGTCTTCTCTGACACACAATGCATGGATGATTCCAATTCCCACTACCATTCTTCGACATCTTATGTGTAGGCTACCTAACCTAATATGTTAAGTACTGCCTATGTGTATGACTCATGGTTAAAGATGGAGTGCCGTGATTTTTGTACTTTTTCTGTTTTGTATATGTGTCTAATAGTTAACATTACTCTAATAGACCCCTAACCTGACTCACAAGTTCCCTCCTCCTACCTTGATCTGGTCTCTCAAGCAGAAAAATAAAATGGTAAATGGTGCATTTATATATCGCCTTTATCCAAGGCGCTATACATAGATTGTGCATGCACCCATCAGTGGCGTATCCAGGAATTACGTTTTGGGCAGGCAAGATCATGTGTTAATTGTCGTCTCCCCGCGCACAATCGTAGCACTTTAATGTTTTCAAAGAGATATACCTGCCAGACGAGTAGTATACAAAGGCTGAAAGGCATGCATTTACATTCCAATGGGTGATTGAGGGTCGCGCTCTACCGCAACGGCCAATCAGCTGTCCATTAATAGTTCTCAGGTCTTGTTTTTGTCTTCTTTTTTTCTCATTGTATGGATTTTGGCCAGGCCAGAAATGGATTTGGACAGGCGTACGCCTGCCCTCGCCTTATTGTAGATACGCCTCTGGCACCCATTCACACACACATTCATACACCGATGGCAGCAGAAACCATGCAAGGCACCAACCAACACATCGGGAGCAATTAGGGGGTCAGAGTCTTGCTCAAGGACACTTCGACACTAACTCTGGGGGAGCCCGGGTTCGAACTGGCAACCTTGCAGAACATCCAGGCACTCTACCCCTGAGCCACCACCGCCGCCCGAAACGATGAACCGGAAGCAGCGGGACAAAAATCTGATATAATTTTGAGTTGTAGTCTTGTTAGCTTGTGTTTACATTTGCCCTGTGGCACAGCTACAATACGTCACCAGTCTCACGTTGATCCCGCCTCTAGCGGCCGCATACAGCCGCACATCGCTCCCATCACATTTAGTTTGGAGTACATCGTCTCTGCCCGAGAGAGACCAGATGGGAGCAGGAGGAGGAACTCACTGCTGCCACCAGCTGGCGGAGTCAGGTTAATAGACCCCCAGGTGTGGTTAGAATATTGAAATATGTCTTCCCTGTGTAATTTTGGTTTCTCAAAAGGTCCAATCGAGGCCCAGGTCAAAAGGCCCAATGGAAATAATGGATTTATAATAATAATAATAATAATAATAATAATAATAATAATAATAATAATAAATAATAATAATAATGGATTTTATTTATAATGCACTTTACATTCCTCAGAATCTCAAAGTGATAGTGATATAGTGAGTAGTGACATGACATCACAATATCATCCCCCTCCCCTTTATCAACAGTTGTGGGTGCGGCTTCAGTTCAGGTGGATCACCACCCACCAGGCAAACCAGGCATAATTAATGAACTGGTGGGTGTGGCCACATAAAAACATAATTTTAACAATTTCTGCACACTTTTTATTTTATTTTTTAAAATTAAATCTTTCCCCTAGTATAATTACATCATCTCCTGATGATCATGTGAGGTCTTTATCAACATACTTGATAAAGACCTCACGGTCGAAACGTCATATTTATTACTAATACATATTTTTTGAGCATTTAAAAGTGAGTTGCGAGACCCCACTTTGTTCTACAGTTTGTCTCAGCACCAAATAACGGAGGATGTTACAATGTTATCCGGTAGCAGCACTAACAACAGCACTAACAACCCGCTTAAAGGGACACTTCACCCTTTTTGCAAAAAAATATATATTAATGATGTTTAGGAGCTTTAGAACACTTTCCTGGGGTCTTTATGTGTGTAATATGTGGTTTTAGATACTTTAGATTGTATCAGTGAGCCCAGTGTCTCTGATGTCATGGACACTGGGCTCACTTACTTCCTGGACTACATGTTGTCTCAGTAAGACAGCCGTCCCCCTATCCACAAGGAGGAGCAGTGCACCAAAGTATTATGGGAATTGTAGTCCAGGAAGGAAGTGAGCCCAGTGTCCATGCCATCAGAGACACTGGGCTCACTGCTACAATCTAAAATATCTAAAACCACATATTACACACATAAAGACCCCCAGGAAAGTGTTCTAAAGCTTCTAAACGTCATTAACATATATTTTTTTGCAAAAAGGGTGAAGTGTCCCTTTAAGGGAGACCAGACCACGTTTTGACCTTTACAGATTGTGTGCGTGTGCGCGTGTCTGTGTGTGTGTGTGTGCGCGCGCGCGTTTGCTTGCGCGTGTGTGTGTGTGTGTGCGTGCACGCGTTTGCTTGCGTGTGTGTGAGTGTGCGTGCACGTATGTGTGTGCGTGTGCGTGCGTGCGTTACGCGCCATTAATTATCATAGCAAGGTTTTGTTGAATAAGGATGTTTGATTCCACAGAAGGGATTTATGGTGCCACCAGACAATACACTGAAGGCCACTTACACTCTTCCACCACAATGAGGGTGAACATGGCCGAGTGGTTCCTGCCCTTCTCTTTGGGGTTGCGTCCAAAGCAGTGGTACTCGCCCTGGTCGTCAAAGGTAATGTTCCAGATCAGGAGGGAGACGTTGTGGAGTTCGGGGACGCCAACGTAGTCCACTCTCTCCCTGTAGACTTTCAAATCTTCTGGGAATATTCCATCGTCAGGAATCAAACCCTCGGCAATCTAAGTGGAAAAGCAAGCTGTCACTATCACACTACACTATACCACTTTTTGATTAATTGGAAATGGAGGACCTCGTAGGGGAGGGACTGTGCGAAACCACGCACACTCATTTTCCAAAACAATTAATGAAAAAAGTAATTGAAAAAACATGGCCCCCTCATGCATTAGAAAGACAATATCAGTCACCAAAATCTATGACGGGTGTTTTCGATGAATCTACAGTTTGAAGTTACAATAGATTTATATAGGAAGGAGGCGTGTAAAATGAATATCAAAATATTGAATCAAGCAACTTAAATCTCTGGCGTCCTCACAAAAGCCAGAGTAGATGTTAAAAAAAAGACCCCAAACATGTTTGTAAGTGAAATATCCCTTTAAGTATATCAAGCCTGTTGGACACTGCGTGCGTGCCTTGCCTTAATCATGGTGCCGTTGTCATTGAAATGCCAGTTGAAGTACAGATTCTCGATGCCAATACAGCTGGCGTATGTACAGGGGATGAGGACTGTAGTCCCATTTAATGCCTCCAGGAAGGGGATCTTCCCAGTATTCATCTCAACGGCCTGAGCAGACCACACACCTGAGGAGCATGGCACGAGAGAGAAAAACATATCAGAAGATAAGGAACACTATAGTCAAAGACAACACATTTAGGCAGCATCCAGCATTGTACGGTGTGTGAATCCAGTGGGGAGGGTGTGTAACCATATCTATAAAAAAGCCACACTTAAAGTTAAAACTAACTGGCACTAAAAACCTGTAAACAACTAAAAATACACACATGCAATTGCTTGTTGTCAAATACTTACAATAGCCTTACAGAGTGCACAGATTGTCGTGTGTGTGTGTGTGTGTGTGTGTGTGTGTGTGTGTGTGTGTGTGTGTGTGTGTGTGTGTGTGTACATGTGTGTGTGCATGCGTGCATGAGTGCATGAGTGCGTGCGCGCATGAGTGCGTGTGTGGTTACAGGCGGATGCCCATAGCAAAAAAATATAAACAGTCAGAAGTCCTATCTATCTATAAATGCACCACGTCTCTAGGTGTGTATATGTCTGTAAAATCCACTTCAAATTGGGCACATGCGTTCCACACCACCACAGGGAGTGCAGTGCACATGCGTTCCACACCACCACAGGGAGTGCAGTGCACATGCGTTCCACACCACCACAGGGAGTGCAGTGCACATGCGTTCCACACCACCACAGGGAGTGCAGTGCACATGCGTTCCACACCACCACAGGGAGTGCAGTGCACATGCGTTCCACACCACCACAGGGAGTGCAGTGCCCGGCCTCGAGTTGGTCGGACCCACGGTTGTCCAGAGCCGCCACAATGTTCTGACATCACATTGTGGTTCTGAAATCTGCATATCTGGGCATGCCTGACAAAGAACTCCATATATGGGCATAAAAGGGACACAGACGTCACATAATAACTGGGTGGGGCATGCATTTCGAACTTGCATTGTTCCAAGTAGGCCAGTGCCCAACGGGCAAAATTCAACACTTTGCTCTCCCACCCCTGAACACTTGAATAATTACGAGATCTTTCTACAAACACTTTCAGCATCTTGAGGCCCATAGTGACTCATATAATTCATCTTGAGGCCCATAGTGACTCATATAATTCAACAAACATCTTTTCTGACTTCTCTCCATCATCAGCACAGCATCGTTAAAAAACTGCCAAGCCTACGATGTCGTATAAGCTATCCTCATGCAGTTTACAGCTGCAACCCATGACTTACACAGCCAACGGAGTACCCCTGGCCCTTTCTATTTGATATTGTATTGTCCTCATTTGCCTGATGCTGTTCTTACTACTGTAGCTCCCTGCCCAATGCTTGTGTGTTAGACTGCATGGATTTATGTAACTAGACCTGCGCCTGTGTAATGCTTGCTGTGATTGCTTTGGCAATGTAAATGTATGTTTTCTCATGCCAATAAAGCCCTTTGAATTGAATTGAATTGAATTGAATTGAATTGATTGTATGCAAGTAGTGATGTGCTGGAAATGTTTGGACGTGTGTTGCGTTTTAACTATAGCCCCCTTTCATTTCATTTCTTGCACTAAATACAAACACGTGAATATTAATTGATTCGTCATTGAAGTGGAGTAGGATTGAACCTGGATTGAACATGCCACAACCTTTTTACCAGCAAATTATGATGTCTATCCTCTCCTTTTCCTCATTAACACCAGACTTGGAACCTCTTTCTTTTCCTCATCTAAACCCAAAAAGAATCAAATAAGGCCGGCAAGTCAGTGACATCCTACAAAAAAAGATTTAAAATTGCTGGTCACTCAAAGATCTTGAACTTTATGCTGCCATCTAGTGTATAAATGTGTGAAGAACACGCACTGGCACATGAGCAAACAGCCTAAACAATTTACAATTTAGGCATTTAGCAGACGCTCTTAATCCAGAGCGATTTACAGTAAGCAAGAACAAAATATGGTAATAGATCAAATTGTCATCAAGAATCAGCTAAGGACAGTGGAATATCTAATGAAACTATAATGAAACTATGCGTATACGCTATAGAGTGCTATGTCTACATAAAATGCTATCTAAGTCACATAAGTTGAACCTTATTTGCATACGCCTGTAAGGTCGTCGAGGCTAGAGCAAGTGCTACGGGCTAAGATGGAGTCTTTTCAGACTACTTTGGAAGATTGGGGGTGAGTCTGCAGTTCTGATTACAATTGGAAATGCATTCCATAGTTTTGGAGCCAGAAGGGAGAAGAGTTTGGGACGTGTGGAGCGTTGTCCCAATGTTTTTAGTGAATGTACTTCTAGCTTCCCTGCGTTGGCTGATCTGAGCGCGCAGGAGGGTTTGTAGGGTCCGATCATACTTGCTTCCCAGAGAGCCGAATATCATATTTGGAATATGAATGCATTCATTCTGGCAGGCATTGTGTGAAGCATGATGCATGCGTGCATACAGTATGAGTGTGCATGCATATGATTGTGTGTGCGTGGAGCTTCCTCATGTCCTGCCAGCTGCAACCCACAAACCCCTGCAGGGTAGGCTACCTAGCCTGGCGAAGACCTTTCTAGTGGCTAAGGAATCAAATTCTCTCTTCCACTGAATTGTTTTAACACGAAGCCCGCCAGAACCGTAGAAACCGTAGTTTATCTTTAGTCTGGCCGCCCGCCAAGACCGTAGGCTATGTTAAAAATGTCGATAGCATGTCGATAGCATCCCAGTGTAAAGTGTGACACTGGCCGGCGCCATTTTAAGATGCGCACGCATCCACTTGCACTCTATGTGCTGCTTTCAATGGCCTGTATCTCCAAATCGGCGCAATTAATGAATGTCGTTTATGGTCAAAACAAGATTTTTCAACTGCCCACAGCCGCGCTGTGACACTCGCGGTCAGGTTTTTTCTGCACCCAGCGAGAGAACAACAACCGGTCAAGACACCACACACACCATTACGTCATCGTAACATCCGGTTACGGATATTTGGCTCTTCAAAATAAGGGTTGAAAGGGGGAAAACCTTGGCAATGCGCGATAAATAAATAAATACATTAATCCTGGCGGGGGATGGGTTTTTGGTTTCAATCTGTGTAATTCTCCCCTGCATAATCGCAGCTGTTTTACTTCATTACATAGCCAAGGTCAAGCCCCACCACTGCAGTGAGGAGTGATATATTGCTTTGAACTCCAGAGAAGGACAAGCAGTGTTGTAGTTCCGTCTACCTCTCTGTCCTTCCTTTCCTGTCACAATACAGCACGGTGATCCTGCAGAAACTGTATCGCTATCAGAGACAGACCAACAGCATCTTCACAATGTCTGTCCCTCCCTTAATGCCTTTTTTGCTCTTTAGATCTCATTCTCAATTACGGTTCTTCTATAGCGAGTAGGGACAGCATGCGCACATACAGACGCACACGCACGCGCACACCCACACACATGTGCGCACTCGCATGTGCGTGCGCACGCACACACACACGCATGCACGCACACACGCGCACGCACGCATGCACACACGCGCACGCACGCACGCACGCACGCGCACGCGCGCACGCACGCACGCACGCACGCACGCACGCACGCACGCACGCACGCACGCACGCACGCACGCACGCACGCACGCACGCACGCACGCACGCACGCACGCACGCACGCACGCACGCACGCACGCACGCACGCACGCACGCACGCACGCACGCACGCACGCACGCACGCACGCACGCACGCACGCACGCACGCACGCACGCACGCACGCACGCACACACACACACACACACACACACACACACACACACACACACACACACACACACACACACACACACACACACACACACACACACACACACACACACACACACACACACACACACACACACACACACACACACACACACACACACACACACACACACACACACACACACACACACACACACACACGTGTATTGTATTATTTTCTACTATTCAGCATTTTCATTCTGCTTTGTCTGTCCATTGACCTTCGGTTTTGTCCAGCTAAATGTCTGTTAAACGTTAGATTGCTCATGTTGCACTGTAACTGGAGCTGCTGGACTAGATAATCAGAACAGTACAAAACAAGACTTAAGAGTCAAAAAGACCCATTCCTGATATTTGGATACATTTCTCAATTGATAGTGACAAATAGAACGTTTTGACTAGGTATGCATCGATATTAATAACCTAAGTAATTTCCCTATGGTAATATTGTGGTGGTACCAAAGGTGCAGACAGAACAACCGATTCTCCAGCAAACTTAAAATCCATTCCGTGTTTTATTGTTTGAAAGTTTTGTCTGCAAAGCAAAGTCAACTATGCAGCTGAGGCAAAAGTAGAACAGCGATATGCTCCAATTTCTAGCCTACATTTGTCCGCTTCATAGAGTGCTTCTAGCATAAACCTGGATTGGCTGACTGACTATACTTGAGCCATTATATTTAGAATATCCAATAGGCCTGGACATGGACATTCAGTAGCTTTTACAATGTGTCGTCAGACAAACAGCTCCAGTAACAGGAAATCTGAGACAAGCACGTGTCCGTTTGAGATAGAATTTCTAGATGAATGTTGAATCAGACGTGTGATGTCATCAGGTGTAAAATCTAGACCTGCTCTGCAGAAAATCATCAGTGACGTTTTGTTTTTTGGCACTATATCTGCATTAGTCAATGCTGAGCTGCAATGACATCGCAGGTTTAAGTCTGACTGACAACATTGATCATTTTGCCATTGTATCCTGTATCCAGTTATCCTCCAGCCAATCAGAATCAGTATTCACCCAGGCGAGTTTTTCATGTCAAGGACCCCTAAAATGATACTCATTAGGCCGTGGACCCCCCCATTTGAAAATATATGCCAAGGACCCCAATAAGAGAAGGTTTTTTACGGCTCTAGCAGTGATTTTCAGCCATTTTCATTTCAAGGGCCCCCGGTTTGACATGCATTAGGCTACGGTCCCCCATTTAATGGCATTTCTATCTCTGGGACCCCAATTTATATTGTAAAATCAATGTTAATTTAACTCTGAGTGTACAAATGGAACCAAATGGACCCGTTAGGGGACCACTGCATTAAAGCAGATGTAGATATTATTAATGTCAATGTCCCACATCTGTATATCCAACAATACTTACAGGCATGGAAATTACACATTTCTTACAGCCTGACTCTGATGTTTTTGAGCAAAACACGTCAATAGGCCTTCTAATCTAAAATATATTGCAATAATACCTTTGGTAAAAACATGAATGAAAGGTATCTGATTTTTTACTTGTTTTCGTCTCTGAATCACTTTGGTACATTAATGAACAGAGGGAATATGAATCCAGGTCAAATAGCTTCTTGCTAGGCTGAATCCTGTCTAGACTTACAGCACATACCCGTTCAATCACTGCATGGGCCACTTTCCATTGCAGTCATTCGCTTATTGTGACATATTTTCTTTTAAACCATTGTGGTGGAAATCCATATCCAATAATCCATAATATATCCACCTATATTTTCCAACTATAATAAATAAGTGTGTCACTGTGTCCTCAATGACATCATGACACGATATCTCAATAACGGTTGATATAATATTACAATACCTTCTAGAACAAATGTTGCACAACTTTGGGACTGCTGGCCGATGAGGCTATCATGTTGTTATGCCAAAAGGTGTGGACCAAGCAGTGTTGCCACATTGTGTAAGAGAAATAAGCAACCAGGTCTAGGAAAACAAGCCCAAAAGAAGCGACTATGGGCCACATGAGCGCTTTAAACCTATTGTAGGCTATACAACGGCTATTTGAAAATAGCCAATCTACAAATCTTTAAATAAAAAGTGGAATATGTGGAAGATTTTTTTTAAACAAATCTGGTACTAAGCTCCCTGGCACAAAACATTTTCAGATAGGGATTATGGAGGGACAAATACTTGAGAAACACTGCTTTAAATAATAAAGAATGTAACTTTACAGAAAGAGAAGCCCAAAGTCGCTTATAATAAGCAGACATGGCAACACATGAGGCTAAGGTGTACAAATATGAATGCTCAAACTGAGCTAATTCAGTTACTTTGCAAACATAACTCAGGTCTTTATTACTTTAATAAAGGTTTCTATAAGCCCTTGATGACTTTGCCTCACAGAAGTTCTCACATATGAAACCAAATGAGATGAGATGATGAGATGAGATATACTTTATTGTCCCACGAGGGGAAATTTGTCTTGGACAAAGTGCAGTAGTACATCAACGTTTTTAAAAACAAATTTGATATGACACGCCAGGTTTGGGGATGTGTCTGTATAACTCGATTTAATAAACACTGAGGATAATCAAATGGGGGTCTGTGGTCTAACCTAACGCATTTCAAACTGGGAGTCCTTGACATCAAAAAGGTGGAGGAGAATCACTGATCTAGAATCTTCATCTCATCACCATATATATTGCTTAATAGAACCACAACCAAAACCAATGTTCTACAAAGGTGATAAATCACACGTACAAACCACATCTAGTCATCTGTTACCAAACCAAAACTCCTAACACAAAGCCTAATATGCAAATACGTATATCCCCCAAATAAATTAAGTCCAGAAGCACCACTGCAAAAAAGCCAAAAAAACAACAACATAAAGACACACAGAGCGTGTTAGTGAGCGTGTTAGGGGGGGGGGGGGGGGGGGGGGGGTTGGGTTATTTCAGTTGGGGCATAGTGCATGTTAATCAACATTACATCAAACATTAAACAAGCAGCAGTAGGTGTATAGTGCAGTAAGGGGTGGGTCTTACCAAGCAGCATGGAGAGGACCAGGCTGGTAGCTGTGTGTGTGTGGAGCCGCTCAATGATATTCCACGGGACCTCCATGGTGGTCCGCCGGCTCCAGCCCGGGTCGTATTGTCCTCGTGTCTATCCGTATCCCCTTTGTGTCAGCAACTGTAATCCTGTCTTGTGCGTCCGATTCAGGATGTCACGATGCCGCCCCGCAGAGGTGAATTCAAACGTAAAACCTTTAATATCGAGGTGCTTTGATGAACCTGCCTGCCAGTACCCCCCACAGCACTCCTGTGAGAGACACTGTAGGTTAGACAGAGGGCACAGAGTTGAAGAATGAAAGGGAAAAGAAAATCACGTTAATAAGCCACAACCCCAAATGCATGAATAACAAATACATAAGGAGAATCCAGCAAAATTCAGCAAAAAGTTGCAATGCATTGGAAAGTGCTACGTAGTTTGAGACTGTGCATGTGCAGGCACGCATGTGAGTGCACAAGCAGGGATACGCAAACTACATACAGTATGTGCCTCCTTTCCTCGAATGCAAGACATGTATGGCTGGCTGTGAGAGACGTGGAGACGTTACAGCAAGCGGTGCAGAATGCTGAACTGCACGGCAGAGACTCAATGCGCACAGTCAAGGAGAATCCAGCCAGCCAGCCAGCCAGCTAGCCAGTGATTTCACTGCAGAGACCGGCACATTGCAGCCCCAAGGTAGAGCAGGAGACATGCAGCCAGACAGAGACGGAGAGAGAGAGACAGAGAAAGAGACAGACAGACAGACAGACAGACAGACAGACAGACAGACAGACAGACAGACAGACAGACAGACAGACAGACAGACAGACAGACAGACAGACAGACAGACAGACAGACAGACAGAGAGTACAGCAGCATGCAGTTGACCTTACAGACAGGAGGCGGCCGCTTGTCTTCCTGGACAGCAGAGCCCCAAACGATGCTGACTCTTCCTCCTCCGCATGTCCTTCTGGCTGTCTCTCAACTTTTCACGTCCCTTTCCTTTGGCTCCGTGCCACCGCTTTCTCCTCCCCCTCTCCTCTTCTCTCATCCCCTCTGCTACCCTCCCTTTCTCTTTCCCCTCGCCCCTCCGTTTCTCCTCCATCACCCCGTTTCACTCCTCCTCCTCCTCTTCTGTGGTCCCCCGCCTCTCGCCTGCCTTACAATCGACTCACTGGGGGTGTGTATGCAGACCGAGGCACTTTTGTCTGAGTGTTTGTGAGGATCAGAGAAAGTTCTGCAGTGCAGGCTGGGGAAGGGAGGTATAACACAGGCCCAGTGGCCCACAAGACACATACAGCCTCATATTTAAACAGTGCATAAATATGTCGTACACTGGTCACGTCTCAATGTTAGGGCCTTTGCGAAGTCCTGCCACTCATTCTATCAGGTTTTGTAGCACAGCATATTGCAGCATTCCAACATGAAGAGGGCAAATTATTGCATGCCAGTAGGACACAATGTATATATTTTTTTTAACGTTTGAACGATAACTGAACGTGGGAGAACATGTTTCTGTTTCCCTGCAATGTGAATGTGACATTGAAAGCTGTTCTTCATCGCCACTATTCCAATTGCTTCCCTGTCACTCTGCACTTATCCTTCACTGTGATAGATACACGACTTCAGTATCCTGTGACTCTGCATTTCTCTCCCTCTCTCCCTCGCTCCTCTCTCTCTCTCCCCCTCTCTCTCTCATCCTCTCCCCTCTCCCCTCGGTTTTTACATTGCTATGGTAGACACAGGCAGACAAAGATTCTAGCCCTGGCTTTTCCCTGAAAGGTGAGCTCTAGCCAGAGTCATATTCTCCTAGCTAAGGGAAAAATCAACAGCCACAAGCCACAGGCAATCTGTATGCGTGTTCGTGTGTCTAGGCATGTGCAATGCTGTATAACGTGAGACATTTGAGACAGAGGAAGGTCAAACCTCTTAGTATGGAATCAAATATGATTTACTCCCTTGTGATAAGCGACAAAGCTCACCTTCCGGTTGTGTTATATCAAAGCATTAATCAACAAATGCTGACTGTTACTATCTGTATTGTTTATTGAACACAAACAACAAAGGAATTGCTTAGCTCAGTGTTCCTGGAATTTAGGAAACTTTAAAGGAACACTTCACCTCAGTTCAACCTTATCTCCTTTCATCAGCCTCACTCCTCACTAATGGTCAGGATGGTACCATACTATGTCAATTAGGGCAATGTGTCGAGGTGTCCCTGAGCAAGCAGGCAAGCAACCAGAGAAGCCTAGAACCGATGCCTCCGCCTCAGGATTCAGAGTCCTCCTCAGGACTGTTTATAAAATGTTTGACTGTCGGAGTCCGTAAGCATATAGATCGACAATCATCATCATCATAATTTTTCGACCGCGGTCGAGATCATGGATTCCACAATGCTACGCCAGACTTCCCGGTCCTTCATTGCCACCCCCAGTTCCTGCCTACTGAAGCATGTCCCTAGCGATGACATCAAAGATCGACAAAAATAGTCAATCTACAGTCTACTAAGCCTAAAATGTGTCGCGCTACGAGTTTTGAGCATGAAGAAAGGCTATTTTCCACACATTTAGAAAAATCGTGAATTTCTTTTAAAAAATGTGGAACAATTTAACCCAAATTCAACCCAAATCGTCAAACTATTTTCAGATGGCTGTCAATGTCCTCAGTCAAATATACATATGAATTTGAGGGTCCTTGACATGAAACTGTTTGAGAAGGTAAGGTCCCCTATAGCCTCGGTACCAGCGGCTTTCATTTTCGTCGGCGCAAAAAATGAAAGCCTGGAGGAACGCATTGGCCGCTCTGGGCTAGAAGTGGGAGTTAACCCTTCCGGGTGGGCGTCGCTCCAAATGATGTGACGTATAGCGCTGCACTGGGGGGGAGGGGAGGGGCCGGGGGTGACTGACAGATAGGTGAGATCCAATCAGGGCGTGCGCAAATCTCTGCCGCGACCCGCCCCTCTAGACCAGAAACCTAACACATTAGCTCAGGCTAGGTCCCCTATGACTTGCAACTTTAAGAAGCTGAGCCACCGGTTTAAGCTGACACTTATAGTATAGGAGCCAGCTGCCAGCACCAGCCAGATAAGCATATATTTCACTTCCTATGCAACTACAGTGCTTTTTGCTCAGTGATCTATTATTCATAATCATCGTGGCAAGTTATTTCCTGCCTCTCGTGCAGGACCCTATGAGCTGGAAGCTGATACAATGGTTTTGTAATTTGGAGACATACATATTGTTTGTTAATAAGCACTGCATTAACCACTTTCAACCTGGCGTCCTTGTTTTCTGCATGGCATAAGCAGAGATTTTTAAAACAAAAGAAAGAAGCCACAAACGAGAACAGATGACATAAGTGATGTCATTGTCACAATTGTCTATGTCATAAGTGATGCCGATGGCATGTAGTTGATTGATTTATTGGCCTGCATTGCTAGTCATAACTGAAATTATAAATATAAATGTGACAGAGAACCCAGAATTGGACATTAAGTAGAATGTAATAATGAGAGGCAATCAAAAACACGCATTCAATCATGACGACATGCTTTAAATGAAAACAAAACCGTTTGTGTTTCCACAGTGTTCTGGGGTGGACCGGTCGGCTTCTCCACGCTTGCGACCCGACGTCGCCCATTCATTCAACAGCAGGTTTTCGGCAACAGACGCTTTCGAACACTTACCGTCGGTGGGGTGGAGAGCTACCTTCACACATGCAAACAAATAGGCCTAAATCCCACACAAATGAAACATAACTATGTACTGTACCTCACATTCTATTGGCAAAATATACATAACCAGAATAAAAGTAATGCAATGGAAAAAATAAGACTACAGGAATGAATTAAATACTACACAGTATAGAGGGTATGCGCGTGACATCATCATCAAACCCGGAAGTTACGCAGGCATGCCTACTGAGTGGCAAAAAACTACTTTCTGGCCTTAACAGCCCATGCATCCAAACAGAAAAGTCCTGTCTGATTGCATTAAAGGAGCATTCAGTGATTTGGGTGATTTGGAAAACCCCCCGGTCCGCCCCGGTAACAAGATATGCACATGCATGCACTACAGTGGGGGGACACACGACAGCCCAACAGCACACACACCAAGGCCCGCCCCGCTCAATCAGGATTGGCGGAAGGCCCCTCTATCCTGATTGGATGAAGGCTGGGCCACCTAGCCAAAAATGAAACCTACGGTTTTTTGACCCCCCTATGCTTCCGCTCATGCTTCCGCTATGCTTCCGCTATGCTTCCGCTATGCTTCCGCTCATGCTTCCGCTATGCTTCCGCTATGCTTCCGCTATGCTTCCACTATGCTTCCGCTATGCTTCCGCTATGCTTCCACTCATGCTTCCGCTATGCTTCCGCTCATGCTTCCGCTATGCTTCCACTCATGCTTCCGCTATGCTTCCACTCATGCTTCCACTCATGCTTCCGCTATGCTTCCGCTCATGCTTCCGCTATGCTTCCGCTATGCTTCCGCTATGCTTTCACTCATGCTTCCGCTATGCTTCCGCTATGCTTCCGCTATGCTTCCGCTCATGCTTCCACTATGCTTCCGCTATGCTTCCACTATGCTTCCGCTCATGCTTCCGCTATGCTTCCGCTATGCTTCCGCTATGCTTCCGCTATGCTTCCACTCATGCTTCCGCTATGCTTCCGCTATGCTTCCACTCATGCTTCCACTCATGCTTCCGCTATGCTTCCGCTATGCTTCCGCTATGCTTCCACTCATGCTTCCACTCATGCTTCCGCTCATGCTTCCACTATGCTTCCACTATGCTTCCACTCATGCTTCCGCTATGCTTCCGCTATGCTTCCGCTATGCTTCCGCTCATGCTTCCACTATGCTTCCGCTATGCTTCCGCTATGCTTCCACTATGCTTCCACTATGCTTCCGCTCATGCTTCCGCTCATGCTTCCGCTATGCTTCCGCTATGCTTCCGCTATGCTTCCGCTCATGCTTCCGCTATGCTTCCGCTATGCTTTCCGCTATGCTTCCGCTCATGCTTCCGCTATGCTTCGCAAGATATCTCCATAGAGTAATAAAAGGATAGAGACCGAACCGGAGCGTTAGCCCCGCCCCCCGCTATTCATTTCGATGCAAGTTGCTCAGTGGCGTTTTGAAGCATCCGGAAGACTGCCGGAAGTATAATTATAACTCAATGGCTCGAGTGAGCGGAAGTTAAGCCCGGGATGACGCACGTTACGCACATGATGTCACTGAACGTCCGTCCACCTCCATGAACGTGCTGCAGTTCCACTTTTCGCCAGTAGGTAGTGGCAGCTTCAACGTTGGATAGCCTTATGGGGGCTTGGGAATCTCGGGAAAGCTTGCCTCCATGTTGCCTTCAATAAAGAGAGACACACGCCCCAGAGCCGAAGGAGGCGTCTACCTTTTTATGTCTATGCTTGGGCTATCCACAGATATATTCCAGTCAAAATGTTTTAATTGTAAACATTTTCGAAAACTATTTATCATACAATGTACAGTAGCCCAAAGTAGGGCATAGGTGGTTATGGGAAAAACAAATGCAGTAAGGGAGATCAACAGCAACAGATGATGAATTTGAGACAGTTGACGAATATTTACAATGGTGTGTTCAATAGAAATCAACTGGAAATAAAACTTATTTTACAGTATGTACGTATTTCCGTCCGTCTGTGGTGTGGTTCATGTATCTCGAGAACCGTCCAACCAACCGACTTCAGAACAGGCATGTGCGTCGCCGACGATCCAAGGAAAGTCAGTCAGATAGGCGGTGATTCGGAAACACCGATCTGACTGATATCCACATATATGGGCATGCCCATGTGAGGCCTGTCTATTTGGAGGCAGTCCAACATTTTAAACATGTTGCACAAAATCAGAACTTGCATTTTTGGGCCATGATTATATATTGAATTATTTATCAAAAAAGCTCAAAAGCTCAAGCTCTTTTCTTTTTTTTTACATCTAAAATGCACCAAGTCTGTGTGTGTGTACTGTTGTAATCCACTTAACTCGAGAACCGTTCGCCCCACCGACTTCAAATTCGACACACCCCACCACAGGGAGTGCAGTGCCCGGTGTCGGACCCACGGTTGTCCAGAACTGCCCCAAAAAGGCCTCTGCCCGGGCTCTGGACAGGGCCCCTGCCCAGCCTGTTCTGACATCATTCTGACGTCTGCATAGACTCCATATTTGGGCATGCCTTACAAAGAATAAAAGGGAAACAGACATAATATCTGGGTGGGGCATGCATTTCCAACTTGCATCGTTCCAAGTAGGCCAGTGCCCAACGGGCACCGCTGTAGACGCTCCAACAGGCACCGCCTCTAGTTTTTCAAATGTTAAAAAAGCTTTTGTTAGATGTATGAAGGGGGTTCTACAGAAAAACTGCTGCGGTATACAGGCTACATATGGTGTGTGGTGGCTGCAGGTGGCTGCAGGTGGCTGTGTGGTATACAGGCTACATATGGTGTGTGGTGGCTGCAGGTGGCAGAAGGATGAGTAATTCAAACTCGTACGACGAAGTATAAATCAGGCTTACGGAGGTAGAGGGTGTGTATGTGGAGCTCTAAGTCAGAGATAGTGTGTGGAGCCTGCCAGTACTTGAGTAAAAGTATTAATGCCACAATGAAGAATACTCTACGCCTACATAAAGTACCAAAAGTACTCATTACACAGAATGTCCCATTTCACAAGTTCTCAAAAATGTATATAGAAATATTTTGTTTTAACAATAATAATCAAAATCTGCAAAGTAACTAGTAACTGAAGTTTTAAAAGTACAGATTTGGATCTGAGATGTAGTGGAGTAGTAACTAAAAGTATTGAGAGATACTGCCGAAGCAGACAACCCGCAACACTCCCAGGTTCGAGGAGCAATGCTTCTAGGTGCAAGGCTCGATGATGACATGATAAAATGAAGAAATGCTCAGCACTCAATTATGTCCTTTTTTCACATGATTTATTTACCTCTGACTTTACCTCTGACGAGGTCAGAGGTAAATAAATCATGTGAAAAGTAAAGGACATATATTGAGTTCTGGCATTTCTTCATTTTATCAACTAAAAGTATTGACAATATTGGTAATATGTTTTTAGTAAAGTAAAAGAAAATAGCTCCAAATTGTACAGTAGACGTTACATGAGTACATATATGCACTCAGTTACTTACACCAGTGGAGGCTGCAGGCAGGCAGGCAGGCAGGCTCACTGCTCTGCTGTCCATGCCCCTCCACTGGAGTCTCATTGCAGCAGTGAGTGGTGGGAAGTGGGAACTCTTCCAGAACTGCAGGAGAAAAAAAAAAGAAACTGTTTTGCTGCAGAAAGCGGGGGTGCTGCAGACCTCTGCAATATTGGAACCACATGAGGAAGCAAGCTGCCCATGGATCATCATTACGCCACATTCACACGCAGACACTATAGCTATACACATGTAGTCCTATGTTTTCGTTGACGTTGGTGTTCACAGACGCCATTTAGCCACACCTTCAGTTTTTATAATATGCACGCACGCACGCGCACACATGCACGCGCGCGCGCATGCACACGCGCGCGCACGCACACACACACACACACACACACACACACACACACACACACACACACACACACACACACACACACACACACACACACACACACACACACACACACACACGTTTGTATTACTATACTTGTGAGGACATCAACATTTTAGGACAGGGATTTTATGAATGCCATTTATTTTACATTGCGATGTTTAACACTAACCAAAAATAGCTCTAGATCTGCTATTTTCGGTGCACAAAGAATAAGTCAGGCATAACGTTAACCCCAATTAACCCCTAAATCCTAGTCTGAATCTTTTCTTAATGATTGCAAGCATTTATTTAACCAGTAGTACAGCCATTTCTCTTGTGAGGACCAGGAACATTGTCCTCACAATGTCTACTGACTCTAGTTCTGAAATTCAACTATAACTATACTCATGGGGACATTTGGTCCTCACAAGCATGGTAACACAAGTCCACATGCACACACACAGAGGTGTCATCTGCTATTACTGCAGCAAAACATCTACTGGGGGGAGCATAGACAGCACATGATTTAATCCAGCATAAATACAAAATCTCTCTCTCTCACACACACACACACACACACACACACACACACACACACACACACACACACACACACACACACACACACACACACACACACACCACACACACACGCACACACGCACGCACACGCCAGCCCATAACATCTAAAATTGAAATGTGGCTTTTTGTGGAAAATCTATATAATATTGTTTACCAGGTGGCCTATTCACTCAAATGTCAGCAGCATGCACAGTATGCACAGTGAACACGCACGCACGCACGCACACACACAGTCACACACCCTTGAACTCTGGCACAAATCCCACTCAAGTGACTCAGTTCTATCAAACAAGATAAAACAAGGCAGGGACATGCATTAACAAACAGTAACTAGACTGAACAAACCTGAATAAATACAACAAATAAATTGCCTATTATTAAAAGACCCATTATTTACTTATCATGCTCTCTTTGGCTGTTTACTTTTAGAGGTGTGCTCTCTGCTCTGTGCATAATGTAGTCCCAGGAACAGGAACATGGTAGTAGGTATGCCCCCTTCTGGAAACCCAGGACTACAGTTATAGGCCTCACTCACACGGTCGCTGCAGATTGCTCTGTGCTTGCTGTATACAAAGGGTGTGACACAGCTTGTCCCAATGCATTTCCAATGGGAGTCACATGGTCTGACACAACACTTGTGTTGTATGAGGGGGAGGGGCGCAGTCGAAACACAGCCGAAAACCATACAACAGCTTGTAGTCCAAAATGTGGACTACAAACCATGTGACTTCCATTGGAAATGCATTGGGGCGGCCATGACACTCACAACATTCATACAACAAGCATGCATCAATGTTTTAAAGGTCTGAGTGAGGCCATACAGAGCCTATTCAGACCAGTGGTGGAAAAAGTACTCAATTGTTTTACTTAAGTAAAAGTACCAATACTGCAATTTAGAAGTACTTTGTTACAAGTAAAAGTACAGAATTGAAAATGTACTTGAGTAAAAGTACAAAAGTATCGGCATCAAAATGTACTTAAAGTACTAAAAGTAAAAGTACTCATTGTGCAGAATGTGCCATTTCACAAGTTCAAAATGTGTACAAAATCTATTGAAAATGGCAGATCTACAAGCTCACAATGCGTCGCAAGGCTATTTTCAAATGGCGAAATGTATAGGGTTGAAGTGGTTAACGTATGTTTTCTAAAATCGTGGTAGAAGTAAAAGTACTGGAAATTGGAAATACTCAAGGTACAAATACCTCAAAATTTAACTTAAGTACAGTATTTAAGTAAAAGTAATTAGTTACTTTCCACCACTGCTATTCAGACTGCATATAATCTGTGCTGAAACATTACAAAACCCATCTATAAAGAAGAGACAATACCTATAATGCACATGTCTACATTCCATGCCACTGTAATACAGAAATACATATTTTACTTGTAATGGTTACAGATGCTAGTCTAGAGATGCTTTTTATTACACGAAAGGATCATCTTTGTGTCCCTGAATGATCTATTCTAGACAGAAGGCAGTCAAGGCACTATAGCAGCTTGTGTTTCACCTGGACAAAGTCCTGTGGTGCCAGGCAGGCCTCCACACGTCACAGGGCAGGCCTCCTCATGTCACACAGAGCACAGGCGTCATCACTTCCCACTGTGCTACAGCAAGCACTGCTTCCAATATGTGCAGGCTTCTTTAAAAAGAGGGCGGCAGCATGCACAAAAGCATGGCCTATGCAGAAAACATTTCTTCTGACGAAGCCTGATCAGAAACAACGGAGTCAAACACAGTACATAGATAGGAACTGTTATATAGGCAATGTGTGAAATTGTAGGCAGGTTGTTATAGGGATATAGACAGTGACACTTAAGCCCCAGCCCATAATGTTGTAGTCTCTCAGGCACTTTTCTGTTTTAGCTTTTCAGCAATATCTTTGCAGAAAATAGCCGATACACAAGCTCGATCGGCTAATTTCTGCAATGTTTCTCCCAGAATACGGAAGCTGTGGTTTAAGTGGTTAACCCCTAACCACACCCCTGAGGCGCTGACCCTGTAGCTCCCAATACTTAGGATCGGTTAAATGCAAATACCACATTTCACTCTATAAGCAAACATAGTGACAAATACAGCAACTAAGGGCGGACCAAATATTATTATAGCATATCATATATAATGTGGTTAATCTGTTTATTAAAACAATGTTATGAATACAGTTGCCATAGAAATACAACCAGACAATTCCACTGATTTTCCGCCTGTTATGTTCAGGCCTTATGCCCATCACATATAGACTGTGGTGGTCACTCACAGTAGCTTAGGCCTTATGCCCATCACATATAGACTGTGGTGGTCACTCACAGTAGCTTAGGCCTTATGCCCATCACATATAGACTGTGGTGGTCACTCACAGTAGCTTAGGCCTTATGCCCATCACATATAGACTGTGGTGGTCACTCACAGTAGCTTAGGCCTTATGCCCATCACATATAGACTGTGGTGGTCACTCACAGTAGCTTAGGCCTTATGCCCATCACATATAGACTGTGGTGGTCACTCACAGTAGCTTAGGCCAACATTTCCACATCTGTTCATTCATTAACAGGGCTAACAGACTTTCTAATGCATAATTGGGCACGACAGTCACTCTCTCACAGAGATACCGATAGAGTAAAACGTTGTTGCCACAACTTTCCCATCAAATCAAGTATTTTGACGCACGCCGTTCGCAGACGGTGTGAAATGACCTTGAGAGTTTACAGATGTATTCAAATGTTCCATCCATTTGTACACTCCCGAGTTACAATGGGATACATTAACGGGAAAGGATTTTTATTGTCTAGGAGTGGCTTATAACATGTATATTTCACAACACGGGACAAAAACATATATTAAAATAAATATATATTTGAAACAGTTGAAAGTAAAGACAATTTATAAAAAATGCATGATGCTTATTCAGGAACAAAATTGACAAAATCTAAGAATAAAATAATTTGCACAATGAATTTGTTTTCTGGTTAATACTACACTGGTGGACCATTGATGACAGTGGATAGGTTCATGGAGGGCATTAGGCAATAACATTTAAAGGGCTGCAATGATTCTTACATTCAATTTCTAACGAGCCCCCGCCACACGTGTGTATGTGTGTGTAGTGCAAGTTGGGAAAAAAATGGGAATGTGTATTAAAATCTAACAGTATTACCCACTGTGAGCAACTGTTTGAAATTATCTGAATGCAATATTATACATTAAAAAAAATATATAAAATAAACTGTGTTCCACCTGCCCAGAATGTAAATTCACATTTCCAAGTTTGGATCTGTTGCCTAATGCTGCTAGGCCGGTGCGTCACAGGAGCAGGGCAGCAGGGACAACAGTTGCAGAAGAAGGGATAGATAGATAGACACGGGAGCAGCTCGGACACTTTAAGCCTTTTTTATTCAGGTTCTAGTACAAGAAATGACTGACGATTCCATCTTGCAATCTTCATGTCTCTGGCTTAAACTGTCCGAGCTGATCCAGTGTCGATCCCTTCTCCTTCGGCATTCATTTTATAGTTATATAGTGATATGACAGGAAAGGTTTTACCCCATCAAGAGTGAACCTGAAATCAATCAATCAATCGTCATCATCTCCGCCGCCGTCGTCGTCGTCATCATCCGCCTCTTCTCCACCGTCTCCCTTCTCTTCATCATCTCCACTGCTTGCTTCCGACTCTCCATCTGAACTCTCCACTGTTTTCAGATGAATTGCCTCCTCGAGGTTACTGATGAACCCCACAAACAAATAACATGCATGAACCCCCACACATAGAGATGTTGACGGCTATTAGGGCTTTTCCTCACAATTATTCTATAGATTCATTTTTCAATTAATATAATAATCGAGATGCATATTTATAAAAATAATTACAAAACAAATCGATGAACAACTTAAGCATTATTTGTCGCACAATGGGATCGTGCAAAAATAAGTTAAAATAGCTCAAAACATTGGCTACACTTCTTTTTTTTTCCTTTTTAACTATTCGCCTATAACATGCCCAAATAGGGATACTAATGGATTATTTAATTAAATTATTGATTATCGATAGTATGTCTTACAATTGGTTGAAAGGATTAGTTCGATTAACTCTTGCATCCCTAGATGGATATCCCATCCAAGATGTAATAAACTAGAGGTTCACATCTAGCAGGACAAAAAACTCTGCTTCCCATCATGCACCTGTAACCCAGTGTCAATGCGCGTGTCACGTGATCGGCCGTAGCCAATCGGAAGAAGGAAACACAGGAGTCCAGTTCCTGTTTCTGGGCGGTTTTAAAAGGGATGACCTTTTTCGCAGAGCCTGGGAGTCGATGGTCGCTGAGGGGGCGCTTGTTTTACAGGTTAGGGTTAGGTTTAGGCATAGTTTTACTGAGGTTAGGGTTAGGTTTAGGCATAGTCTTTGTGAGGTTATATAACACCGCCCTACTAGTAGTATCCGGCGCTGTAAAACAAGTGTCCCATCAGTGCCCATCGAAACCGAGGCTCTGCGTAAAAGGTAGTCCCGGTTTTAAAAGGATGTTTTCTCTGAATCTAGTCTAGGCAGCATCTGCGGTGATTGAACAGAAACAGCCTTTTAAAACAGCCCAGAAAAAACACCAACTGACCCCTGTGTTTCCTTCTTGCACCCCTAGATGGATATCCCATCCAAGATGTAATAAATGTTGTAATAAGTGTTAGTTTACCTCACCAAACGTCCAAAAGCAGAACAGAAAGAGAGAAGAGTAGAAACCCCGGAGAATCCAATATCCAGACTTCTTGACTTGGAATGAACCCAGACATAGTATCTTACCTCCAGAGTCAGACCACCACAAAGAACTGACGCAAGGGGTCCATCAGTGGACACATGATTACTTTACTATAATATTAGTTAATTTAACATCATCATAAAAAAGATAGTCAATCATAAAGTTAAAAACCTTTAATACCAGGCTACTTCATAATAGAGTATTCTG
The DNA here is from genome assembly GCF_951216825.1 of Electrona antarctica. Lineage (NCBI taxonomy): Eukaryota > Metazoa > Chordata > Actinopteri > Myctophiformes > Myctophidae > Electrona > Electrona antarctica. Next base: position 25,638,489 of record NC_136789.1, on the reverse strand, counting down.
TGAGTGGCTTGGGCTCATCTTTTTGAAAAGAACATCCATATCAAAAGCAGATATGGATGTTTTTCCACTTTGTTGAACCAACAAGACCATGTCAATGCCCTGGTATAGCTCTCCTGTTTTTCTATTTTATCATCAAAAACATCATAGTCACTGGCCTTGAGGCACTAATTCCTTCTTATACTGCATAGTACACAGTTGAAGGTAGGTAGGTTGTCTGTTATGTTGAAAAAAATCTTATTTTGGCTGTATTTGTGTTTTGTTTTTGTCAAAGTAAGGAAAACCTTCATCTGCACCTGCTTTTGTCCTCTGCACTTAAACCCACAGACACAGGCACATAAGGCAGACACAAGCACATAAGGCAAAATAACTGACCTTCCTCAATTCACAGCAGTTAGACTAAGAGAGTATTTCGCTTACTTTTAGGGATCAATTTGCAGTCAAATTTGCACCAATTATATACTGTAGATAGATACTATGTCATCCCATGAATGTGAGTAGATTTGCAAACAGATGACAAATTGTGTGGTTAAACATATTGCTTTAATAATAACCCTTTGTAGCATTCTTCATTTGTTGAGAGTAATTCAGTCATTTATAATAAAGGGCTGTCTAAAGCAGTGGTTTCCAAACCTTTTAGCTCAAGACGCAAAAGAAAAAAATATGTCTCCTGGGACCCAAACTAGTGAAAATAGCAGATCTACAAGCAGAACTGTGCTTGTAGAACAGCTATTTTCACTGTTTCTTAAACATTTGTTTTCCAATTAATGGAATTTCTTGATTCGGATTATTTTTTACTTGTATTTATCAGATGATTAAGAAGACAAATCTTTTTTTTTTTATTATTTTGTGCATTTTTTAAAGGATAATACAAAATAATGGCAGTCACTTTAAACGCGTTCGCGATCCACAAATGGATCCCAAAAACCCAGTGTTTGGGAACCAGTCTAAGAGCCTCTTTAGTACTTGTAGCTCTACTGCTGTGAATTGAGGTCAGTGAACAAGCTTCAAGAACGGCACTTTTGTTAGAAAACTCCTCCCACCATATCCATGTCTGTACACTGTGACTTAAAAACAATGATAAAAACCATGAAAATCAGTAGTAAGAAGAACAGTAACTCTGTCTACAATCATTAAAAAGGTAAAATATCCAGTGTGCTTAAAAGACCTGCCGTATGATTAAAGTAAACAATAAGTGCACATTAACCCTAATACTGGTGTAAACTACAAGACTTCTGGCAGGTTCACAATAGGGCGGGGGGGGGGGGGGGGGGGGGGGGTAGAAAAAAGGCCATTCCAAACACCCAACCAGTCTTTCCACAAAGTCAACCCCTGCAGACTCCGCACACCCATCGGTAGAAGGAGAGAGAAGAGGAGCAGGTGCTCTCACCACACTGTGGTCTTTCCATGCATCTCCACATCCGCGTCGGAGGACGGTCTCTTCCGGTAGTACCTCACCCACACAAATATGCCCAAAATGATTAGGATTAACCCACAGGCTCCTCCCACCGCTGCTGCCAGGATTCCCAAGTCAGAAAGGGCCACTGCAAAGAAGCATACAGGCACAATTGAGGGTATGCGCATGACATCATCATCATACCCTGAAGATATGCAGGAACACCTACTGAGTGGCAAAAAAAACCCTACTTGCTGGCTTGACAGCCCATCCATCCAAACAGAAAAGGCCTATCTGATTGCATTAAACAATGTTAAATGACGTTAAACTCACTTTTCCACTCAATTTGCCATTCACGTTATGCATGCGCATACCCTCTATTAAGGCAGGGCAAATGTTTGCCTTGCTTATACGATTAATTAATCTTTTTTGAGTGGTGCAACCACTCCAAGGAACAGCAATGTCCGTGTTAACCTATGTGACAATGTCCGTGTTGACCTATGTGACTATGAGTACCAGTAGGGGCAAAAGTGGCGCTGTTGTGCCAGAAACAGAGAGAGAGAGATAGTGCTGCACTGTTGCCTGCTAATGAGAGAGATAGAGAGAGATAGGGGGGGTGGGGGGGTAAGGGGAGAGGGGAGTTGCACCACTCAGTTCACACAGGTGTGATTATTTTTTAAACATAGTGACGGTAGCAAATCTATAAGCTCACAGTGTGTCGGGTTATTTCCCCCCCTTTTTTTTCTCCATGCCACCATTGTGCCATAGAATTAAGTATAAAACAGGCCATAAATTATAATATTTGCCTACAGTTGGGTCAAGTAAAGATACAATTGTTGTCAACCAGCAGGACTTGCGAACTGACCTTTGCTGACGACCTTAAGCACGATCTCTCCATTTTTGCCGTGCACGTCTGGCTTGTTCTGCACCTGGCAGATGTAGGTGCCATTGAAGGTAGGCGGAACCTGATGCAGCGTGATGGAGGCGTCTTGCTTCGCAATGTCCCCTGACCACACGGCATGGCCTTTAAAACGCCCGCCTGTGGGAGGATATGCTGTCTCCTGATAGTAGTACACCTAGCATACATGCACAAACACACGCGCACACACACACACACACACATTAACAACGTGCAGATGCAACACAGGCAAAATAGTGTGGAATATTAAAATGTGTGGGTGGATTTTATAAAGATCACGGTTGTCACACACAGACTCCTCTGGTCCTGGGGCCAGGGGATGAAAGGTCCAGGATACAGTCACAGTGTTGGATGAAATCGGGAGTTTGGACTTAAAGGTGCATTTCAGTCTGACATTGGTCCCGTTCACTGCTTCCACCTCACTTGAAGTGAAGATCTCTATCCCGTTGACCTGCAGCAGCCCTGTCCAACACGCCAGTGAGAGAGAACTTAACGGCACAGAAATGCACACAAAAGAAGATATGCACTCTTGCAAAGTGTCTGTCGCACGCTCTCACTCTCTCACTCACTCACTCACTCACTCACTCACTCACACACTCACACACACACACACACACACAGCTTTGAAAGTCCTTGATTCTTTCTATCATCCTGCGTCACGTCTCTGTGTGCGTACGTGTGTGCACGTGCGTATACGGTTGTAATGCACGTAACTCGAGAACCGTTTGACCCACCGACTTAAAATTCGACACACGTGTTCCACACCACCACAGGGAGTGCAGTGCCCGGTATCGAGTCGGTCGGACCCACGCTTCTCCAGAACCACCACAAAAGGCTCTGCTCAGGCTCTGCCAGTGGGCCTAATGAGGCCAACTCCTTTCACCTGTGCAATAGAGACACACGGGGACTACAAATGTCACGCCCCCAAATGAGACAGCGTCCCCACTTCTGGTCCGTTATACTGCAGGCCAGCCCATAGAAGTCCATTGGAATTCAACTGTAGTTAGCCTACTTTTAAAATAATATGAAATGAACTGAAGACTATATTGATTTGAATAAAAATATTCAAATGTATGAAGTGTCTTTGTCAACATATATTGTTGTTTTCTCAATAGAGGATGCATTTCACATTTAATTTACCACTTGAATGAGTTACCCATAATGTTAACGGAGCAGAGGGTTGACGGCAGACAGAGAACCTGTCGCTTTTACGGGACGTCACTGCCTTTACGAGGCTACGAGCGCCGACTTTGAAGAGTGGAATTCTCAATATACATCCCGATCCCGACTGACTTGTTATTCATGTCTATATTTTGAACATGTCACAGGATTACTATATATGTTCTACCTACCACGGAGCTCCGACGGTGTGTTTTACCGCTGTCAACTTGTATAATTAACTTTGCTGAATAGTTGCATGGGAAAATAACCCAGATAAATGGAGGAGTGACATCCTGACATTTTCAACTACCTAGTGAATTCTCCAGATGAGTATTAATAATAGTCTTGCAAGATGCTGTTTAGATCATTTTCAACAAATACATAGCATATAAAACGAAATACAACAAATACATCTGGGTATTGAAAACCTCAAGGGATGCATCCGTGACGTATATACCGTGCGACCACTTTGACTTGAGATTTACAATGCTAGCACTTTTCACAAACTGATGGAGTATATTATAGTACATTGTAGGATGTATATTGAAATGGCAGGTATGTGACATTGAAAAGGACAAATTAAACATATGGGACACTTTATTAGAACACAAAAAAAATCGCTATAGCCTCAGTAATGAACCAGTGAAATTAGGGTATTTTATGATGCCTCTCATAGGGATTGCATTGGCAGCTACAGTACACAGTTGAAACGGACCAGAAGTGGGGCCGCTGTCTCATTTGGGGGCGTGAAATTTGTAGTCCCCGTGTGTCTCTATTTCCAGCCTCTGCCTCAGCTAATTGAGGCTCAACCAATCAGGCTCTGCCAGTGGGCCGAATTGATTGCCAAATACACTTTTTTCAGTTTGTAGTCTTCACACACAGGCACATACACAGATCTCCATGTGGGACACCAGCTGACGGGTGCTATGACAACGTATATCATTAGGTTCCCAAGTTGCATCATTCCCAAGTAGGTCGGTGACCGATTGCGACGGGCACGTACAGGTCTAGTCCTACTATAAATGTGCCACGTCTCTGTCTGCATGCGTGCGTACGGTTGTAATGCACATAACTCGAGAACCGTTTGCCCCACCGACTTCAAATTCGACACACACGTCCCACACCCCCGCAGGGAGTGCAGTGCCCGGTATCGAGTCGGTCGGACCCACGGTTCTCCAGAACCACCACAACAGGCTCTGGTCAGGCTCTGCCAGTGGGCCTAATGAGCCAAAGTCCCCTCACCTGTGCAATTTCCATCCTTCGCCTCAGCCAATTGATTGCCATGGCAACCCCACACCTGCAAATTGATTACTTAACCACTCCACTTTTCACAGTCAGTTTGCACTCTTCAGACACAGGCAGACCAGCAGATACAGAGATCTCCATGTGGGACACAGACACAGTTAAAACGGGTGCGATGACAAGTTGACAACGGGTATTATTAGGTCCCCAAGTTGCATCGTTCTCAAGTAGGCCGATGGCCGGCGGGCACGTACAGGTCTAGTTATAAAAATATGCGCACGCACACACAGGTATGCCTCATTTGCTAAATAAAACGCATTTCATTCCAGATCACATACATTCATATAGAGGGTATGCGTGTGACATCATCATCAAACCCGGAAGTTATGCAGGAATGCCTACTGAGTGGCAAAGAACTATTTTCTGGCCTTGAAAAGCATGCATCCAAACAGAAAAGTCATATCTGATTGCATTAAACAACGTTAAACAATGTTAAACTCACTTTGCATGTTGCTTTGCCACTCAATTTGCCACTCGATGTGCCATTCACTTTAAGCATGCGCATACCCTCTATTGTTTGCATTTCTGCTTAAAGGAAGCCCAGTATAAATGTCAGAGAAAGAACAGGATAGAGCTTGAAGCGTGAGGTTGCCCTCACCCACGTGCCCAGCTGACTCCTACATTGAGCACAGCAACCCCCTTGCTGTCGCAGCCTAAGGCCATCTAATCTAAAGCAGTGGTTCTCAACCTTTTCAGGCTGTGCCCGTGACCCTCCAAATTAATCATATTTGAACTGGGGACCCGCACCCTTAAGCACTTGGAATGCAGGAGTTGAGGCATTACATTTAGTTTGACTCGGTTCCACAGATAAAACACACACACACACACACACACACACACACACACACACACACACACACACACACACACACACACACACACACACACACACACACACACACACACACACACACACACACACACACACACACACACACACACACACACACACACACACACACACACACACACACACAATGACCTTAATGTAAATTCTCACTCAAAACAACAGCTCACTCCTTCCTCTGTTTACTTAGCTAGTGAAGGCAAAAAGCCCACAAAAGTCCTTGACAGTTGGGGGAACTGCGATAACTTCCAGATAGCTATCCAGCCTTCACACTTCACCAGCCTTCATCAGTGACACACTGATGAAGGCTGGATAGCCGAAACGTCTGTAATTCCATCAAAAATAAAAAATAAAAACGCAGTCTTGGTGTGTGCAACCCATTACCTTTATTTCTACAATGGGAACTGCATTGCCTCATATCTCTGGTGTTCACTGGTTCTTGACTCGTTGTATTTCTAAAATATGTTGCCGACAGTAAAATGGTGCCTAAAAACTCGTTCATGACGTTCATGAAGCTCTTTTTGCATGCAGTGATTGCAGTCCCCCTGAAAAAAGTGATGGCTCATGAAAACTTAATTGCTTTTAATGTACTATTACTTTACACCAGGACAATGCAATCGAATGGCAGATGATAGATACAGGTGAGGCCTGTGCTGTGTTCATGAGGATATTGGTACTGTATGTATGCCATTGCACACGGCTTAATCATTAATGACAGTACTGAGCCCAGAGGGTGAAATGGGAGACTGCAGGAATGGAAATAGTAGATATGTTGTCCAAACAAAACTTCTTGGAATTTGTAGATTGACTACATTCAGTCAGAGTATCGTAAGCCCTCTTTCTAAAACAGAAAAGAAACATTTATCCTAATTCGTGTGTGGTTTATACAATAATAGATGGTTCGATATCGTTTATGGGTTCATGAGACCATGGTGCTGGCAATTAATGGGTGTTGTGCCACAGTGGTCACACTCACTGACCCATTGTGAGACCCATGACACTCATTTTATGAGGGGATTTCCTGAGGGGATTGGAAGACTGCAGTGAAGTCACATAAATGTATTTATATCATCTGCAGCTTGAGAGGCTAAGCACTCTTAACAAGGTGAAATTATATGAATCATAGGTAACCGAGGGTCCCGAAAGGGGCTATGAATCAATGCTATAGCCTAGTCAGTTGCTACTCATAAACTCAATAGTGCTGCTGCATACTGGATACACATGACATCTCCATATCAACTAAAATATCTGCAATGAAAAAAATGTGTTAACCATTCCCAGTCACATTCCATCTTATATCTGACAACATCATGGCAACGAAGGCCTATTCATTTTTAACACTGTCTTCAACCAGAAAATCAAGACTCCTCACCAGTCCACACCCAGCCCACTGGAATTTGATTCAACAGTATCACTCCAATAAATAGTACTATGCCTATAGAAACAGCTCCAATGAATAAGGCACATGCAGCAGTGTAGAAGTATGTGTACGTCTCTAAATGTTCTGATGAATTGAAAAAGGTGGACCCTGTTGTAAACAAGTGTAATGCTTTATTGATTGATTGAAGTATTTATTAACAGTTTGCAGAATTACAGTACATTTCAAGCACAACGCAATACAAAAACTGTTAACTGTGAGTGGACGACCCAATAAGCAACACTTTACAAGAGGGTCCACCTTGTTCAATTCATCATGACAGAGACATACACCTCTATATAGCCAAAAAACAGGAAATCATCATCATAAAAGGAGGTAAAAAGGGAAAAGAAAACATATACAGTGAGGGGGAAAAGGGGTGTGTCGTCCACAGTAACAGTCTTTGTATTGAGTTGTGCTGTCATGTGAAATGTACTGCAAACTGTTAATAAATACTTCAATCAATCAATCAATCAGCCTGATCTGAGTTTGAACACTACTCAAGCAGAAAGCGATCACAACTACGTAGGACAAGACAACATCAGTGTAGTCTATAACTTAGATAAGCTAGGTATTATTATTGCAACACTTTTGTTTTCCAACAACACAGTAGGCTATGAAGTATATAAATCCAAATAAAGACGTTTAACTATATTAGGAAAGAAACTTAGAAACATTTAAATTAAGGAAAGTTTACTGGGAATATTCGTGAGAGAGAGACACCACAAATTGCTTGGAGTTGGAAGTTGGAATATCGTCTAAATACGAATCGCACGTATTGAAAATCATTGGTGTCACTAGTGTGCAAATAACATAATGTTTGCTAAACACTTGTTAAACATAAGCAAATCCCACTAGAAGCACAAACAAGCACAAGGAAGTTCCTCCGCTCTCACCTGGCAGCACCACGTATCCTCCCCCCAAAAGAACACACATCTGAATCCATATCCGATACATAGGCCTGTTTAATTTATTCTGCCCTTCTTACTCCGGGCAGGTAAACCTTCTATTCAAGTCCCGGGCATGTAAATAAGTTTACTCGACAATCATGAACGTGTTTCGATCCGTGCAGAATGGCGAACAATCGGAACGGAAGTGTGTACTGTGTGTAGTGACTGTAGCAGATTACGCATTTAGACTAGAGAAACAGTCACCCTCCCGTACACACACACACACCTTTCCAGTCCTGCCTTCTGGGCGGACGTTTATGGCACCTGCATTCTGTAGAACCTGTTTCTGCAGCAGAGCCACACCACGTTTGGTTTCATATTCTCTACGCGTTGGCGACACCGTTTGGAATAATAGTAGTAATCCCATCATCAACGATTGGGGGAAAAATTGCTGCTGCATTATTTCCCCATAATAATACCAGATAAAGTGTAGCCTACAGTAAATAATGTCAAGCAATTTCTACCTAGACTATTTGCTGCCATCTCGTGGCCACACTGCCGCATTACAAGAATAGCGGATTCTGACCTAATGTTGAATCTAAATTAGTCTCTATGCTGCAGACTAGCAGCAGAGGCCCTCAGATTCTCTGAGATACCCAGTTAGAAGTAGAACAAAACGAAACCATGTTTTTCCCTTATCTTCGGGGTCCTAACCAAGGTCCTAACGGGGTCTCCCCCTTTTTAACTATATTGTTGCGATGGTTGTGGTAACTTGTGACAATTGTCACCGTTTACGAAGAGAGAATAAAATATGAGACCCTTTGTTGTCCCCGTATACACATAGCTGTCAAGCGTGGAAAATAAATATTCCCCGCAAAATTCTTTACTACTGCATATTCTGTTAGTTTCTAGTATGAATTAAATAGAAGGTGGTAGCCCTGGTAGGTGGTGGTAGTGATTTATTATGAACAACAAAGACTCTCCCGCGAGTCCCGCCCATGATCCAGTTCGCGCGAGTTGTGTCATGTCAGTATCAGGGGGGGCGTAGGACTGTAGGACAGGACGGGACATCTTTTCCCTTTGGGGCCCCGGCTCTTTCCTCTTTGATGTGTTAGCTCTGCATGCTCCTGACTGAGTCTTGGCCCTCCTTTTGTTGTCTCGTGTGCAGTGCACGACGCACGGATCGGCTATCTGTCCACTGTGTGTGTGTCCTCGCTGTAGCGACCACCACCACCAGCTAACGTTAACGGTAAAGCATCACCGTTACATCATCATCATAGCAGCACCGCTGGGACATCGACCGAGGCGAGGCGAGGACAGAAGTGCTGCTGTAGCTCCTCCTTGGGCGTAGTGTGTTTGTTCTGAAGCTGCAGAGGGACGACAACTATCAGCCTGCAGGTATCTAGACAACTTGAACCATGAAACTAACTAACTACTACTACACCGATGGTAGTTCGTGGTCAGCAGAATTGCACCATTTCTCTCTCTCTGGTCTGCAGTGATTAGCTAGCATAGCAAGCTAAAAGTGTACATGGTACTGTCAGTTGTTACTGCACGGTGTGCGACGCCACTGTCTTCTATGGTCTGGTCCATAGCCCTAATGCCTTATTTCTGCCTTGCATTAGGCGGAATTAAGCATTAGGGCTATGGAACAGAGCTACTTAAACACGTGCCATATTGGAATTGGTGTATTAAACGGTCTGCATTTATGTAACGGTAATAATAACATGCTGCATTGTAAGTTATACCATCTCGTTTCCTGGTGCAACGTTCTGCAGTCGCTGCAAAATATGTGTAATTTGAACGTAACCCTACTAGAATTCCCTCACTCAGTAATGGTCAGCATCACCGTTATGCCATTGTGCTGCAGTGTGTGTTGATGGTGAGAAATAACAATACAGATAATGTCCATATCCTTATAGGATGAGTGACCATGACATGAATCCAGCTGCAGCAGCCCAGGCAGTGGAAGACGTGCTAGGAGATGGACGCTGGATGTCACTGGTGGGTAGCTATAGCTATAATAATAGTCTGTCAATAAATAATCCGCTCACACAACAACAATTCCCTGTTTCATAAAAAGGTTACAGGAATAACAGGATATTAATTTCACAAATAAATTGGCAGAGACATTTTGAACTGGTTGGCAAAAACCTCATCCTCAGCTGCCTGAAAATGTATTTTCTGTTTATTAAAGAACTGGAGAGACAGGTTACTGTCCTGTTACTGAACACACTTACATGACATACACTATAGTCTATAGCAATGATTACTTTAAAAAAAAAAAAAACATCTGTTTATTATGATTTTTGGTAATAGGTATACAGGCATTTCAAGAATGTTTAACCAGTAAATTGCAGATTGAAAGCAAACAAAACAAAACAAGAGACTTGCAAAAAAGGAGACAAAACATAACCATAAAAGAAAAAGACAAAAAATAAATAACATGGCTGATGACTATACCGCACTCCGAAGACGACACAAACAACATCACAATCAATTCTAAAAAACATTTCTGATTTCTCAAAACGTATGTGTACATACATAAACACCCATACATAACTGTATATAAACATACATATACACATACATACAGTACTGAAAAATCAATACATTAAATAGATGACATTAGGGGGAAGAAGAATGTTGAATTCAGTCACTTCAGTCCATAGCAATGATTACTATCAGACTATAGTGCTTTTACCTTTTAAATAATTAAAAAGAAATAAAGAAAATGTCGCTTATCCTACCTTTTTTGAGTGGTGTAAACCAGTGTTTCCCAACCTTTTTTGTCCCAGGGCACACTTTTCATAGCCTAAAAATCTCAGGGCACACCTAGATATACGGTGTATAGGCCTATCTATATACATATACATACATATGTGTATGTAATGTATGTGTATATAATATATACAGTATGTATGTATATATATATATTCATCATTCAATATTTTGAACTAAAGTTCATGGTTCCAAAAAATGAACTATTTTAATTATTTTTCGTTCTTTCTTTTTTGAATTATTATTATTATTACCACAGTACCACAGCCCATAGCCATATAGAACCTCAGACTTTATTGAATAAAAAAACTTTGGGGGATTTAATAATAAAAAAATAATTCCTTTAAAAAAATACATTTTGGAGAAAAAATAGCTCGTCTGCGATGTGAAATGCCACCTAATTCTTAATCCTTTTCCTTGTCTTTATTATGGGCCAACTTGTGAAAGCTGCATGCTTTTATTGTGAAGGGTCTCAGTTCTCACAGCCTGCATATTTCCACGTGCTGAAAATAGCTGATCGACAAGCGGACGCAACGCGTTGTGAGCTTGTAAATCAGCCATTTTCAGCATGGAACACGTGTACGACGAAGAATAAATCAGGCATCACTGCGCATCTGTGGAGGGAGGGAGATATATTGTGTTGGCCGAACGAGGCGATCATGTATGGATGTGTGCTGTCTACATGCATATGCGCGAAATGTAGCGTCTTCTGGATGCATCTCTTTTGCATTAACATTTCAATGGCCGAGGGTCGTTAGAGTCTATTGTTCCGTCGTTATCGCACGTCTAATGGTTAGACGTGTGACAACAACAATGACGCAACAATAGGAAGCCTGCAGCCCAGTAGCTATAATATTGCTTTCCCTATGGTGTTTCTTGAGAAGAATGGGCACATAATGCTTGTAAACCACCATTATATTATTCCAGTCCAAGTCCAAACCTGTTGTCGTGACCAAGTTGTCTCTTTTGCAGCATACACGATTTGTACAGGAGTGTAAAGATGCTGAACCAGATGTGCTTTTTGTCGGAGACTCTATGGTTCAGCTTATGCAGCAGTGTGAGGTGAGAAGATGGGTCCATTTGTACACTCTGTTACAAATTAATGAAATACCACTGACATTTTGTGTGTGTGTGTGTGTGTGTGTGTGTGTGTGTGTGTGTGTGTGTGTGTGTGTGTGTGTGTGTGTGTGTGTGTGTGTGTGTGTGTGTGTGTGTGTGTGTGTGTGTGTGTGTGTGTGTGTGTGTGTGTGTGTGTGTGTGTGTGTGTGTGTGTGTGTGTGTGTGTGTGTGTGTGTGTGTGTGTGTGTGTGTGTGTGTGTGTGTGTGTGTGTGTGCAAGCAATACCGATAGGTCCGATACTGATCTTGTGAAATGTTGCAAATTTTAATATTTCCAAAATGATTATATGTCAAAACCCACGTCAAAACTGTTCCTGGGTGTGGGGAGGAAGGGGAGAATGTTTAGGCCCGTCACAAAAATGCAAAATGATGTTATACTATATATCTGATTGACATTTATACCACTTAAATGGTTTCGCCAGATAGGGTAAATTGCCGATCACATATAGGGTAAATGCCGATTACCGATCAGAGTGAATCTGCTTGTGTGAAATGTTCAGGAAGACCAAATCAGTACCAAAATGAGGGAACTCTTATGAAATTCTAGATATGACTTGCATTTGTGCTTTCATGGTATCAGAAGCAGGTTACCATACATACTACAATTTTAGAATTGTGACGCAACGGGCATGAACATTATAATAATTAACTAAACCGAGTGCATTATAGACAATCATATTGGAAGTTTGCTATTAATTATGTTCTGGCATTGGTTTTGTGCCATATCGGTGTGAATTGCTTCTCATTTCCAGCTATGCATTTTAAAGTTTATTACCCAAAATGAAGATCATAGTGAGTGAATGTCTAAGCATTCCAGCATTGTGTGATAGTCTCACGTGGTCAGATGACCCACTGGAATCACAAGTCAGCATGTCTGGGTTTCGCCAGAGAAAAAAAACCCTGCATGGGAAGCTTCTGATTGGCTTACAGGGCTCTACAAGCCAAGGGACAGATGTATTTCCCTGAGGAGGTTTGTTTTGACTCTGGGAAGTGGCCACACAGTCCAGGGGTTCCATAAATGGTGTAGAAGTCTAGAGTATAAGGTTATTAATAAGAAGTACTACAGTTAAGTAACGTTTCAACAAGTTTGTTCAGAGTTAACTGACCAAAAGGTCGAAATGTTAGGTTTTTTTGCCTATTAATCCTGTGCTCCAGACAGAATTAAAATGTAAAAGTTACAAGATTGACACTGACATCGCTTAGTGGGTTCGAGTCCAGTTCATGAATCCTCACTAACTTGCATTTCTCTCCCCATCTCTCTCTCTCTCCCTGTTTCCCGTCTGTCTCTACTGTGCAACTATTATTTAAAAAACAAAAACAAAAAAGAAATATCAGGGATGGTTCAGCTCATGTAAATAAAATATCTGATTAGAATCATGCAATAATATGGTATGTGTTGGTCTTAATAAAGCAATATGTTCTGCTGTCCATATAGGTCTGGAGAGAGTTATTCTCTCCTCTCCATGCTCTAAACTTTGGCATTGGGGGAGACACCACCTGTAATGTGCTGTGGAGGCTGCAGAATGGAGAGCTGGATAACATTAGGCCCAAGGTGAGAAAGAACACACTGTTCAGAGCCACAAGGGACAAACTTGTACCAAGGAGAGGTAGAACTTGTGAAACTGAACTAGTTCTTAATATTAATAGCCCATTGACTACCATCCATGGTACAATGTACTTGACAATATTCCCAGCAAGACAAATTACGTCATAGACTTTTAACCGGGACACCAACAAGCTCACAACACCGTCGCTTCGCGTCCTGTTGTGAGCTTGTAGATCGGCTATTTTCACTACTTTTTAAACATTTGTTTTCTAATTTATGGAATTGTTTTTACATATATTCTTTTAAAATAATAATTAAAAACTAAATATAGGAAACCAAAAATAAAGGGACCCATAAAAATGTGTCCACGACCCGCAAATGGGTGCCGAGCATGTGCATGTGCATGTGACGTGAGGGTGTCCTTCAACCTTGGAAATATAGTAGACTGAAGACGGCACTTCATGCTGACCTGGTACAGTATGACATACAGTACATTTTTAAGAATCGCCACCATTCATAGAAATGTCATTTGGGTAACTTCTTTTGTTATTTAGGAAGAGGGAAGCATATGTCACACACTGAGGTCCCGGTACAAGATGCCAAGTAGACAGCCTTTGCACCGTCTAATGCTGCATGCCAGCATTAGATATCAAAGTAGAACAAAGTTGTGACTGACATGACTGGTTTGGTTATTCATGCAGGTTTGCTCTTGAAACTGCTGTCGTCAGCCCTGCATAAGGTGACGGCCCCCTTCACTCAACACATCCATTATTCAGTGCATTGCAGCCTAATTTATAGTATGTTGCCCACCAAAAAGAACGGACACATCACAAGCCCTTTTTTAGCTTATTTCTGTACTTTTTGGCAATTGCATTGCATTGTGCAATGGAGTATAAATTAAGCTTAACAGTCAACTTTTGAATGTAATAATCGCGACCATAGGTCGCATTTACTATGAAAACCTGCATCTCCTGTCCGTTAGTTAGTTAGTTAGTTAGTTAGTCCCACTGGTACCGTACACCCGGTAAAGAAATTACAGCTTGTGACTGTAACATAAGCTTTCGCTATCTTTGTGTATAAATATGGCCAGGTCTCATCCGTCTGTCTCAGCAGTGAAGTGCTCGACCTCAGACCTGTATGCTTGATGTACTTCTCCCTTGATATCATGCAATACACGTATAACATATAGTACGTCAAATGTCTCTGACTACTTCAGCCTCAGTATCCTGATTGATCCAGAATTCCTCGACAGTAACGTTAATGTAACATTTGTTTGCATTTCAAATGCGTGTGAAAGGTCCCTGCAAAAAGGAAGGATTGATTTTCAAATTACATTCAAACGTCCATGACTAACTCCACAGTGATTTGTTACGCTCTAAAAATAAAGCCACTAACGGAAAATGGTCTGTTTATGTATGATGATTTATGGCCAAAGCTGTGACAGTGACATGGATTGATACCAATATGTTCAGTTTTAAACACTGCATTCAGCAGGAATGAACTCTGAAGCCTACCTCAGCAGCCATTGGCTATACAAATAACCCATTTTGACCTGAGATCAGATTCTAAAAATGTCTTCTACATCCTGACAGTTTTCTGAAAAAGCTATGTTTCTATGTCAGTCGTTCTTCGATTTTTCAAAAATAGCAGACCTACAAGCTCGTAGCGCGCCACTCGGTGGCGTGCTATGAGCTTGTAGATCTGCTATTTTTCAATAGCTAAAGCACAACATAATGCTAACACCAAAAGGGCTTCCCGCCCAGAATGGGATAAACCTGAGTTTATTAGTTCTATCCTAAATAACAGAAAGGGGTCTTGGACTGACTTAAGAATTATTTCATGGAGAAGGCTGACCAGCCTGGCTGCTATCTATACCCTGGTGACCAGGCAGTGACCAACAGAATATGTCTCTGTTTTGTCATCCGGTGCAGGCGGTGGTGCTGTGGGTAGGAACCAACAATCATGAACACACAGCGGAGCAAGTTGCAGGGGGTGTCCTTTCCATTGCAGAGCTACTCACCTCTCGCTTTCCCAAGGCAAAAGTAGTTGTACTGGTAAGTTGTTATTTACTTGATGTCATACATCTCTGTAGAGTTAGGCCTCACTCAGACCTTTAAAACATTGATGCATGCTTGTTGTATGAATGTTGTCATGGCCGCCCCAATGCATTTCCAATGGAAGTCACATGGTTTGTAGTCCACATTTTGGACTACAAGCTGTTGTATGGCTTTCGGCTGCGTTTCGACTGCGCCCCTCCCCCTCATACAACACAAATGTTGTGTCAAACCATGTGACTCCCATTGGAAATGCATTGAGGCAAGCTGTGTCACACCCTTTGTATACAACAAGCATACAGCAATCTGTTGCGACCGTGTGAGTGAGGCCTTAAAGGGAACGCTTGACTGGTTAATTATATACAGTGGCTATAAAAGGAAAAAAAAGTATTCACACCAGTGACTACTACTCACATTTTAATGTGCTACAAAGCAGTGTTGTTTTTGGCAGCAAATTTCTATTTTAGTTTTAGTCATAGTTTCTTGAATAGTTTTCACTTAGTTTTAGTCACATTTTAGTCACCTGGAATGTGTTAGTGTTAGTGTTAGTTTTAGTCGACTAAATGTCATGAGATTTTAGTCGACTAAATCTGCAGGTGATTTAGTCGACTAAAATGTGTTTTGGCGGGCCTTGATGCCGTCATAATGGCTGATTTTACACTTGCTATTTTCAGCATTGTAAAATGACTTATAGTGGATCTCTTGTCCACTAGTCTCTTCCTAACATTTTAGTCTAGTTTTTATTTGTTGACGAAATTGTCAATATATTTAGTCTTAGTTTTAGTCATCATGGCTTAGTTTTCATGTAGTTTCCATTTAGTTTTCGTCAGTGAAAAAAGGTAGTCGACGAACATTTTTTGTCTTAGTTTTAGTCGACGAAAACAACACTGCTACAAAGTCAATTGTAGGCACACCTGCATTTCAACAAATTGTCTACAATTTCCTTTTTGTTGTTTGGAGGCAAGACAAGGCAAGTGTATTTATATATCACCTGTCAACACGGCAAATCAAAACGCTTTACATAAGTGGGTGGATGTGTGTGCTTTGTTTGTTTCCGTTCTTAAAACATTAAGACGTAGAGGATTAAGAGTGCAAAAGAAACGCATAAAAGGACATTTGAAAGTGGAAAAATAAGAATAAAATTACAATGCAGAAGAAAATATTATAAGGCAGTGGCAAACGGAAAGGTCTACATTACAAACTCACAAGCCTATACAGTATGCTATTTTTCTACTTGAAAATAAGTGAAATGTTTTATTTTAGGGATACCAGGGTCAATACGGTTAACATTATCAGAGATCCGGTCTAGGTGTGTTTTAGACTGTATGATAAAAAAAACCCTCTTATTCCCGGCGTCGCTTTGTTTTGGTCCCCCCTGTTTGTTTTTCGTCTCGCCATTCGCTACAAGTTGGAATAAAAGATGGATATACCAAACAAACTATTCCAAGAAGTACTTGAAGAAACTTGTCGGATTCATCCGCCACATCAAGGCTTTTATTGGGTAGGCCATAGGGAACAAAGTCTTATGCACACCTGATATGCTCTGAGACGGGTGCGTAGGCAGGGCTCAATGTATTCAGAAAACAAGTGCATAAAGACCTGCACACTGTCTGCACTTGCAATACAAACACTTTATTTAGGCAATGTTTCGGTCAAAGACCTTCAGGCATCTGAGTAGGCCATAAAATTATGATGACCGCTAGGAATTATTTTGGGCAATTCTGATTCCGGTTTGGGGGTTCCCGGCCTGATGACTACAAACCAGACTAAAACATGACGTAAGTTATCACCCACTCCCGACCGGATCATAAACCCCAAATGGTATGCACCCCAGGCTTCATAAACCCCAAATGGTATGCCTCCCAGGCTAAGTAATCCATAATTAATTTCAGGGTTTGCTGCCACGGGGGGAGCTGCCCAACCCACTGCGAGAAAAGAATGCTGCTG
Source organism: Electrona antarctica (assembly GCF_951216825.1). Lineage (NCBI taxonomy): Eukaryota > Metazoa > Chordata > Actinopteri > Myctophiformes > Myctophidae > Electrona > Electrona antarctica. Next base: position 25,621,114 of record NC_136789.1, on the reverse strand, counting down.
TGAACGGGTTTCTCCGTTCCTGGCTGCCACGACTGCACCAGGCTCAGTTCTTGGACGTAGGAGCATGGTTTGTGCACTCTGACGGAGCCATCACAACCCGGGACATGTTTGACTTCCTGCACCTGACGCAGGCGGGCTACCGTACCATATCCAAGCCTCTCTGTGACCTTCTGCTGCAGATACTGGAGGAGACGCCTGAGGAGAGAAGGCCTTCGCAGGTTTGAGGGACTGTAGCCAAGGAAGACACTCGGCCAGAGGCATGCCTCACCTACTGCTGTAGTGTAGAGGAAGGTGCAGGGAGGCATGCCCCTGGCTTCTTGAGGGGGAAAGAAAGGGCTTACTCATAAGAGGGGGCCGTGATGAAGTCAGAGAGAAGAGAGGATAGGCCCCCTGGTATGGGTGAGCCCATACAAAGGAGAGTGGGAACAAATGCATGAATACAGAGTCGGAGTATGCCGTGAAGAGCTGCCCAAAAGAAAGAGACTACATTACTGATTTAGAGCCCGTGACTGCAGTAGTAGCACTATTGCAAGAGGACAGTCTGAAACACTGTCAAATATGCTGAGACAATGGAAGACGACAATGACACACACATGCATATTATAAATAATACACAGTCCTTGGGACATAGGGAGAGCTATTCATAGACCCTATGTAGATGACGTACTTCTCATTTTATTCACAAATGACAGGGGACTATACACGTGAAGTTATTTTCTCATGTACAGCAAAGTCATACGATTAGTCACAGACGTTACCGCAGTGAAATTTGTTCTCCGCATTTGACCCATCTCTTGGAACGGTGAGCCGCAGCGTGCGCCGCGCTCAGGAATCATTAGTTGATTTGACCCCCAATCTAACCCATTGATGCTGAGTGCCAAGCTGGGAGGCATTGGGTCCCATTTTTACAGTCTTTGGTATGACCCGGCCAGGGATCGAACCCCGACCTCCCAGTTTCAGGGCGGACACTCTAACCACAAGGCCACTGTCTGTTGTCAAACATTGTGTCAAACATTGGTGTCAAGCATTGGCACAATGTAGCAAAAGAAAAGGCAAAAGGCCATCAACACAAACATTTATTAAATTTATGTGGACACAAGACATGACCAGTGAAGGGAGTGGACTGCAGGAAATATGTGTGCAGAATGTGGTTACAACAATGCATTACAAATGCACAATCATGCATTATAGTAATTGTAATTGGTAGGGAAAACTACATGAACAACTTTACCGTAATCAAGTTGTTTAGGTAGGCAGTCCAATACTGGCCACTCAAACAATTTTTTGAAAGTTTAAGGCTATTGTTTCAGAAGACAGGGTCAACTAGCTTCCATCTAGAAATGGATTTTGTGCTACAAATGTCTTGCATATTCGCCAAATCCTCATAATTAAAGAGTTGCATATATATTTTCTTTAGGTGTATACAGGATCAGTCAGAACAACCAGGTTTAACCCCGGACATTTGTTAACAGTAGTTAACATGGTAGTTAACGTAGTTGCCCTATTAGTGTACCAAAACTCTCTAGCCACCATGTTTTTGTGAACCCTAAACACAAGAGCAACAGGGTCTATCCTACATCAGGTAGCTAAAGATGGTACCAGCTTTACAAGTTCTTCTCTTCCAACGTATCTGTTGACCGTGACTTCACATAATCAAAGACTCCCATTGTATATTGCTGCCTCCCATCATCAAGTTGGGTTCAGCACTGCACCAGTTTTGTTTCAACAACTAAAATACAAATGATAGACGAAGATATGATTTATTGTTAGCCAGTGACATATAATCCCCCAGTACATAATTGTGTGAAGGATTAATCAAAATGCATTCCAATCAGTTACTAATATGTCACAATATAGTATAAAAGAAAGAAAGCAGCTTAAGGAATTTCCATACAGGCAATTTCCCACTCCTTCATTCATACATACAGTAGATATTTTAATACTATACTATTTATTGCATACCTAAGTATCAGCTCTTCCTGTCTCTTTCACATTTAATGACTCTCTCCGTGATACGTCATGCGTAATAGTTGATTCCCATGCAGCCCTGTCATCAAAGCACTTGCGTTTTGAGTACATAACGTTGGTGTATATATTTTAACGTGGAAGTAGCACAATGCTTCGCTACATACAGAGATATACCGTATATTGTCACAGTAAATGTTACCACAGGTCATAGTGAAAAAAATGTGTTTGTGAGCTTATACTCGTTTCTTTTATGTTTTTCTTTTCCCTATGGCAGTCTTACTTTGTGTTGAATAGCTGTTACAGTGTACAGTATGTGTGTGTGTGCCTTAAGTGTTGCTGAAAAAGCTGTGTGTGCCACTTTTAAGGAAGTGACCATTTGTATAATACATGTTGAAGCTGGAATAGATGACTGTGGGTTTTGAGTGATAGTATTTGTGTGGAAGTTCAGATAGTGGGAGTCTATGTGGTGCAATATTTGCACTATTTTTGTTCTTATTAAGTGCAAATATGGTAAAGCATTCCAATAAAACATGTAATAATTTATTGGAGGGTAAAACCTTATTTTATTAATTTCACAGATGAAACTAGAAAAGTGCGATCGTCGGAGCGCAGATCCTCGCCAGGCCAGTTGCCTACACAGGGCTGTGTTGTGACCTGTTATATCCCCACCTATATAGACCGATTTGAAGCACTTGGGGTGGCAGTTCTTCCTTTAATAGCCTGCTGGGAGTGTGTGCAAAGTTTCACTCCTATTGACCATTTGCAGAGTGCGTCCATCTTGCCAGAAAGGTGGTAACCAGGTGCAATTTCCCATTGACAGCCCATTCATCCAAACTGATTTGAGTATATTTAACCATGTTAAACTCGCCAACATTGCAGCTTTACGAAAAGCTTGAATTATCCTCTTTCTATCTGTAAAGTGTTTGTTTCATAAAAATCCACCGTAGACATGTTATTAGCTACACCCTGTGTAAGGAATTGTAAGGAATTGTTGGAGTTTGGAAGTGCTCGTTGGATATCACTGAACGGCCCTGCGTACCACCTGTTTTGAATTTGCACATAATGCAGGAGGCAGCAGGAGGCTGCTTTACTGAAAACGAGCGCTTCCAAACTCCACTTAACACTTAATCACCTGCAAAGAAGTTCTTGACAGGAAGTAGCTCATAACATGTCTACGGTGGATTTTTATGAAACAAAGTTTTGTATTGAGTTGTGCTTGAAATGTACTGCAATTCTCCAATCTGTTATTTCAATCAATCAATCAAAAACACACTATTCAGATAGAGGATAATTCAAGCTTTTTGTACAACTGCAATGTTGGTGAGTTAACGTTTTTAATACAATCAGATAGGACTTTCTTGTTTGGATGGATGGGCTGTCGATGGGAAATTGCACCTGTTACCACCTTGCTGGCAAGATGGACGCACTCTTTATATGGTCTATTGGACACTGTTTTCATCATTTGTGGCAAAACTGACCTCTACCACAACCTTTGAAAGCCATTCGTAGCCAATCGGAATGGAATCTGAAAGATCTGACCGATATGTCTCAATCACATAATGACTTGTGAGGTTTGAGAGGTTCTTCCTTGGCCTCCTGGAGTCCTGGGAGTGTGTGTAAAGTTTCACTCTGATCGGTTCAGCTGTGCCTGAGATTAGCTGCCAACAGCCAAATGGACAGACAGGCAAACACACAGACTCACAAGAGTGAAAACATCCCTCACCTTTTGGCCTGGTGGGGATAATTCATCTAGGGGGGATTAAAAAATATAATGTCAAAAAAGAAAGATATGAGTTCAAGTCCGTTGCTCTCCCCATGTCCCCCATATATGGGGACTAGGTTGGCGGAGGGTGTGTAGAGCCCAGGATCACATTAGATAATTGACACAGGGGTGAAAAATGGGTTACAAAATCGTGGGATCAAAAAAAAAAGAAAAAGGGAAAGATAAATTGAGCAGTGGATAATCTCTCACCATGAGAGGGAGCCATTTCATCATGAAAACGTAACACTAATGAAGGCTCCCATCAGTTCCTTCTCCACATGGAGATGGCTAACCTGACTCCACCAGATGGGGCAGCAGAGTCAGGTTAGGAGATGGCCACATTGGCCAGTAAATGTATGCTATTTGTTAGTAGCATATTTTACCATTCCGAATGTAAGAGTAATGCTAACTCACAAGAACAATTTTGCAATTTCTATATTTGTGCTGTCGATTTGGATTATTTAAGTCCTAACTCTATATACTGATCTTCTCCAATTATTGTTAACTATTATATAGTTTACTATGAAAACCTGCAAAATCTGTCGGTCACGCCTAACCTGTCAGTCAGTCTGTCCGTCAGTCACGCCTCGTGACATGCTCCATATATGGCCAATACAGAATTAATTCCATATGTTTAACTGAACTCATCAAAACCTGTACACTTACGACAATGCCCTGCTGCCACCCTTACATCTCCATATATGGAGCTGATCTGACCTCATCAAACCCTGTACACTAGACACGCTCCATATATGGCCAGTGCAGAATACATTCCATATGTCGATCGGACCCCCCATGCCAAAGCGCCAGTGCTCGCCCAGCAGTTTGCTGTCATCCAGACGAGGTCGTTTCTCTCCCTCAGGGCGTCTTACTGGTTTTAATATACTAATCCTTTACTACCTGGATAGAGTTGATTTCCCTAAAAGCTACAACATGTGTACTACTGTAGCTACTGTAACATAACCACAGCACATTACACTCATAATGCATCCATCAACAGCCAAGGATGGTGGCCAAATGGTTCATTTATGTGGCTTTTATACTGTAAATGGTACAAATGGAACAATGGTACAAATGGAACATTTGTACACTCTCAGAGTTAGATTAACATTGATTTTACAATATAAATTGGGGTCCTAGAGATAGAAATGCCATGAAATGGGGGTCCGTAGCCTAATGCATGTCAAACTGGGGGTCCTTGAAATTAAACTGGTTGAGAATCGCTGCTGGAGCCGTCAAAACCGCCTCTTATGGGGAGGTCCCTGGCATGTCTTTTCAAATGGGGGTCCGCGGGTTAATTTGGGGGTCCTTCACATGAAACAGTTTGGGACCCACTGCTCTAGACTCTAGAGACCCTGGCTCTATGGTCTCAGGCTGCAGCCAAGCTCTGTGCCAATCAAAAGGGAATCGGACCTCAATTCAGTTTACGTAGGAAAATCATAGGCTATGTTTTCCTACAACTGCCCAGGATTTTCACCAGCTTGATGAATTTGAGTTAAAAAACTCAAAAAAGTAAACATTGAATTGTTGAAAATATTAAGAAAATGATGGAGGAGAAAACACTTGCCTATACATACTTGCCAACAGCTTTTATTAAAAAAAGACTTTAGATTCGGTTAACTTAAACTTAAATAGCGACTACAAGTTTCTTCACTGTCAGGGAGAATTAAAAATGAGGTTGAACCCCAGAAGCGAACATTTGCAAAATATAGCAGATCTACAAGCTCACAATACGCTGCAGGATTTGGTGTGGATGGAAAAAAGTGGTCAAAGTACAGTTGTAACTCATGTTCATTTTGATAGAGACAGGTGGTTAAATGGAAGAGACAAATGGAAAGGTTAATGAGAAGTTTTTGTTGGTTTCTAGCCCAGTGTTACATCATCATGTTTATGATTCCACTTAAGTTTTAAAGAGATTCATGTTGCAACATGCAACTGCTTTTTGTTTTATGCTGTGTTTTTACAGCCCATGCTATACTGTCTGTATCATCAGCCCAGTTTGCAAGCTTATAGACGTTTGGTAGTGCCAGGGTATGATCAGCAGCATGTGTGAAAAGATAGAAAACTCTTGCATTCCACCTGGCTATGATGTGCAAGAACCTACCAAAGGTCACATTTTGCATAAGCCTGGAGGGTCAGGGTTTGCAACACGTTGCCTAATTAGTATGTTGCTTGGGTTACAACATACAATGAAGTGTTGGCATCTATCTCATATCTTATCTCCGGCCTGAGGTTGCACAGTATCTAATAACGCTACACAACATGAGAAAGAGAACCTAAACGGGTCATATGCTATGCTCACTGACCTCCTTTTGTTGTAGGCTACACACGCACTATCCTGTGTTTGACTGGCTTATCAAAAGAAAATACACCACTGAGAAGCTGTGGATTTAATTTCACCTTCTGTTTTTGCTTGTATGTTTTTTATTTATTCATTTACTATTATTAGTAAAGACCTATAGTAATGTGGTAAGTGGAAGTCACTTCCTTGGTTGTCTTTGGTCCCGTCTCCAATCTAAATAAAAACAAAACATACAGGTTATGGTTCAGAGTTAATATTTAGATGCTGGAGTGCTTCTTATGGTTGAAGCACTTTCCCCATGGTCTACGTACAGTATGTGAGAGCTTTGTTTTGGTATGCCAGTATCTTTGAGATGTTATCAATGCATTAGCAACATGACCCATAAATTCCTGTTGGTGCAAGTGATATCGAGATATTTATGGTTACGTTGACACTATCGGTTTCACTGAACTATGTTAACCTTCTGCCAAAAAGGCTCTACATTATGCTTGAAAGCTTGTTAGCGTTTTACACCAACAATGGCTAATTCCTGCTATGCTTCTACATCTGTGCAGCTGCCCAGCAGTATAATTCTACTATATCCTTAACCTTTCACCTGAGCAGTAGTAGCCTGTCTTGTTTTTGGAGGAATCATTCCATCTCTTTCTATAGATACTGTACATACAAGGCAGACCTATATTCTAATTACAGTTTTACAGTACATGTATCATCTGAAGACAATGGAGTGAGACAATTTCCAGTGTTTTTATAAAACAATGTAGCTTATACAAGAAACAATTTCCTTCGTTAAAAACAATTTATGCAAGATTTTGTATAATGCAAACAAGCCAGGGCCTGGCTTCCTTGTGCAATCTGTATCAAGTGTGTCATCAATATGTCTTTCTTGTAAACATGGAGTTGGAAACATCCGAGTATGGCTTCAGACTGGCCAAAGTGTGGATCTGAGGTTATAAATTCACACATAAAAATGTATTCTGATCAGTTTAGTGGTTTGTGAGATTAGCTGTGGACAGACACACACATTTGGAGGACACGCATACATACAGGGAATAAATGCAAGCAAACTGGGCACTTTTGCGGGTTGTGCCTGTGGGAGAGTTTTACCTAATCCTCAAATTCTTAAGTAAGTAATTTGGCGATCTCCTGCTAAAAGTGTTCTATTTTTGGGTGAGTTAATGCCACCTCCGGAGAAGATGGATTTAAAATGGATGAACACATGATGACACATCTCTATTCTGAAATATTCAATGTGTTTTTAAGGCCATGTAGTAACTTACATGTAAAGTCCTTGTGGTCAAAAGATATGTTGAGTCATTCTAATCATGCAACTCAATAACATTGATTAAATACCTTAGCTTAGCTGTTAACTTTGTCCAGCTAACTAAAACAAATATTTACAAAACAGGAGTAAGATTCCAGGTGCTCACAGGAGGTGAAAAGATGACTGTAGTAAGAAATGTAAAAGGTGCTCACCCGAATCACACAGGATTAAAAACAACAAACGATTTGGGCGCTCAGAAGTAAAAAGAATAGCCTTTATTTAATTAAAAGACAACTGCCACCCGGTCCAGGCACCTTGGCTGGTAATCCAGTCTGGCAGTGTGCCGCGGGTTCGACTCCCGATCCCGACGGCCTTTACTGCGTGTCTCCCCCCCCATCTCTCTCCCCATTTCCTGTCAGCCTACTGTATACCTATCCCTCTATAAAAGAAATCACACCTGTGTGAACTGAGTGGTGCATGGTCTTATATAGCCTGATCAGCTGTGGTCTGACGTAATGTCAGTGACCATAGTAACCATGCTCATTTTTTTGGTCTCGTTTTTTTGGTACGAACAAACACGGGTACACGGGTACAAAGCCAGTTGTTGGAGTGGTTTGCACCACTCAAAAAAATATATATATGGAAAAAAAAGAAAAACGTTTTGAGCATAAAAGGTCTTCATTAGGGCGAAAAGCAAGGCTATTGCTCTTTTTTCTGCTGAGTACCCGGAACGTCTGTGGTATTTTTAGGGGTATATTCAGCTATTAGTGTCGACATGTTACGTCATGATGATGTACGATGATAAGAGCGCCCCCCACTTCACACATACACTGTATCCTAATATGCAACTGTTTTAGTTACTATATTACTTGCGCAAGCAGAGCGTGCAAGTAATGTTATCAGTCAGGTGCCTTAGCAGCATATGATATGACGTCATATGCTGGCACAAAGCTGACCGTGCAGGTATGTTTTCCGTCATGCTACGAAGCATATGTCCCACGACGTGATGAAGATATGTACCAATGTCCCTTAGAATGCATATGATATGACGTCATATGCTGGCCCCGGACATACAGAAGCAGACCCTGCAGGCATAAGTAATCATTACCATACTTCAAAATACTACTTTTTCTCCTCCAAAAGCAAGGTACGTAGCAAATAGCTAAACCTAATAATTCCATATTGCAAACGTTCTTTCACAGAGAGGCTGAGATTTGAAAGTTTGTAGCGGTATACAGTACTTGCACGCTCTGCTTGCACACTACTAGTGCCTACAAGCAAGTAGGCACTCGACAGAGTGCAGTTCTAGTTATTAATGTACCACTGGTGCAAGGATGACACGTTTGGTTGTGTCATCTGTTAAAACGGACTTTGGTACAGATTATTCAGGGTGTGTGTAGTTGGTATTTACAATACAAGATAAAGCAACACATCTGCAGTGTCATAGCCTCTGGTCATACTGATTCTGAAACCTGCCTGTTTCCTCAGTTACTGACCCTTGATCTAGTCCTTACAAGGGGCTGAGGTCCACCTTTAGAGCAACACATCCACACTCATGGACCTATAAAAGACATCCAGTCTTGTGGATCGTCCTCAATCTCACGGAAGAGCAACCCCCAGGTAAGAGAGAAGATGCTTAACATGGTGATGATAAAGAGTAATCGATTGGAAAAATAGTCTGGAGGAATTAAAGCTGCAGTTGCATGAAAGACAGTTTAAGGACATTTTAAAAGATGCGTTTTTGTATTGAGTTAATGTATGAATTCAAGTTCTGATGTCAGAATAATTGTAATGCCTCTTCATTGTCATTCTCAGGGATTCATCATGAAGGTTCTGGCTTGTGCATTGACCCTCTTGTTGGCTGTTGGTGGGTATCCATTTAATCTACTTCTATTACCCCTACTTAAGTGTCAAAGCGTCTTGTGTGTTTTCTGCCTGTCCTTTATCTCAATTATCTTTAATATGATGCCATCTCCATGCAGGCTCCCAGGCCTTCGCCATGCAGAGCGATGCTCCCTCTCAGCTCGAGCACGTCCAGGCTGCTGTCACGATGTACCTGAACCAGGTGAAGGACAGTGCCCAGAGGGCCTTGGACCACCTCGATGGAACCGAGTACTCTGAGTACAAGTAAGAGACCAATATGCACCATTATGCACCATTTCCTTTTTTCATTATCTTATTTATTTGTTTGTCTTTGTAAGACCAATCTCATGTTTGTGACATTGTGTTTTTTCTTCTTCCCTGTACCTACCTTCCATCCAGGGTGAAGCTGTCTGAGAGCATGGACAAGCTTCAAGAGTATGCCCAGACCCTGACCCCTTACAGCGAGGCCTTCTCAACCCAGTTCTTGGAATCCACCAAGCAGATGCGCGAGAGGGTGATGGCTGACATGGAAGACCTGCGCACTCAGCTGGAGCCCAAGCGTCAGGAGCTGCACGAGGTTCTGCAGAAGCACTCCGAAGAATACCGTGCTAAGCTGGAGCCCATCATCCAGGAGTATATGACCCAGAGCCAGAAAGAGGTCGATTCTCTGAGAGCTAAGCTTCAGCCGGTCGTGGATGAGATGCGCGCCAAGATGGAGGCTAATGTGGAGGAAACCAAGACCAAGCTTGTGCCAATGATCGAGGCTGTCCGCACCAAGCTGACCGATCGTCTGGAGGAGCTGAAGAACATCGCCACTCCCTACGTTGAGGAGTACAAGGAGCAGCTGACAAAGGCTGTGGGAGAGGTTAAGGACAAAATCACCCCACATACCCAGGACATGCAGACCAGGCTGGAGCCCTACATGGTGGACCTGAAGACCAGGTTCATGTCCCTCTACGAGACCATCGCCCAGGCTGTCCAGGCATAAGCTGACCGCTGCAAAACCACTCCACTCCATTCAATGCACACAAACAAGCAGCCAGTTGATGCTAGTGATTTGAAACCCTACACATAAGAACTGCTCCATTCAGTGATGAAGTCAATGAAGTCACATGTCACCTCCTGCCATACCTCTGAGACTGTATCTTTGGATGCTTTGTATACATTTTGGTTTACAATTCTCTGTTTCACACATAACAAACGGTAAATAAAAGATTTCAGAAATACAGTGATGTTATCCAAAGTATTGCATTTTTAGAAGAAACCGAAATACAATATATTATACATAGTTTGTTTGTATGGAATGTGGAATATTCAAGTCATAGAACTGTGTGTGTGCGTGCGTGCGTGCGTGCATGCGTGCGTGCATGCGTGCGTGCGTGCATGCGTGCGTGTGTAGAGATGGAGGGAAGGATGTATAGATGGATGTACAGTACATGTATCATCTGAAGACAATGGAGTGAGACAATTTCCAGTGTTTTTATAAAACAATGTAGCCTATACAAGAAACAATTTCCTTCGTTAAAAACAATTTATGTAAGATTTTGTATAATGCAAACAAGCCAGGGCCTGGCTTCCTTGTGCAATCTGTATCTAGTGTGTCATCAATATGTCCTTCTTGTAAACATGGAGTTGGGAACATCCGAGTATGGCTTCAGGCCAAAGCGTGGATCTGAGGTTATAAATTCACACATAAAAATATTCTGATCAGTCTAGTGGTTTGTGAGATTAGCTGTGGACAGACACACACATTTGGAGGACACGCATACATACGGGGGATAAATGCAAGCAAACTGGGCACTTTTTGCGGGTTGTGCCTGTGGGAGAATCTGGGAACTTTTCCGAAGTTCTCAACCTAGGGTGTGATTCGAATGGTGGGGCACTGAACTGAAACGGACGCACGAAACCTTTGGGACATTCTGTACTGGCACTGGGCACTTTTCTGAAGTTCACCCAACTGAACAGTCTTCACGGCCATTCAGAGGAAACGGGGAATGAGCGATTAGAAATGGGTTTTAAAATTAAAACAGGCAATGGGTCCAGGTATAAAAATAATACTAAAAATAAATAAAGAAAACGCCTGGAGCAAATACCATGTATCTCAGTTCCTCTCAATTCCTGAGATATGACAGCTAGATAATGTCATCTTGACCAAACGGCTAATGATTGATTGATTGATTGATTGAAGAATTTATTAACAGTTTGCAGAATTACAGTACATTTCAAGCACAAACTCAATACAAAGGCTGTTAACTGTGAGTGGACGACCCAATTAAGCATTACACTTGTTTCCAATAGGGTCCACCATGTTCAAATCATCAAAACATTTAGAGACGTACAAATAGACACTTCTATAGACAGAACAGGAATTCATCATCATCATCATGATCTCTTCATAGAAGCCTATACTGATCATTTGAACCCACTTTCTTGAAGCTCCACACATCCGTTTGATTCTCAAATTATTTTGTTTACAGTCAGACACACAGACAAAAGCGATTACAGTGCATTTGCCATGTGTTGCTGCAGTCTGGGTAATTAGCTTTGAAGGCCACAGAGGGTAGAAATCCAGATGAGCTCCATCTCCGAGCCCTTCTATCGCACATGTGTCTTTAGGTATCCACTGCCTGTAGTGCTCTCATTAGGCTCTGGATGGAGCCAACAGGGAACGTTGTTGACCACAAATGACCGTATTTAACTTCATCCGGACTGGGTGCCCCCTTCAAATGCCCTTCATCTCCTTGCAGTTCAGAATATTTTAATTAATGTGGCATATTCCATTTATTACTATATATATATATATACCAGGGGTGCCCAAAAGATAGATTGTGATCTACCAGTAGATCACAAAGGCTGTGCAGGTAGACCACGTGACATGGCCCTGAAAATATATGATTGAAATAAATGAATAAAAAAGGCATCTGCCACTTGTATAAAGTGGCATCAAGTCAAAAAGTGTGTCCAACTTCTCCCTTCCAAAAAACGCTACCAGAGCATCAAATCTCGTACCACCGTCTCAGTAACAGTTTCTTCCCCCAGGCAGTCAGGCTGCTGAACAGCTGAACTGTATTGCACTGTCACTTCACTTTGCACTTTTTTGTGTTTGTGTTCTTTCTTTGCACTATAGATGTTGTTTTTGTCCTGTGTATATAAGACTTAGAGTGCTCGGAGCAAAATAAATGTCATGTTATTTATACTCTGTATCTATACAGTACATATGACAAAAAAATAAACCTGAACCTGAACTTGATTGATAGACATCAAAAAGGGCCTGCGAGCTCAAACCCACAATGCAGTACTTTGTTTTGTCAAGTATTGTATCACAAACATCAGTAGCATTGCAAAGTTATACAAGAAACCCCTTCCAATTCCCCTGTATTTCCCATTCCAAGTGCGTTTGTCTTATATGTAACGCCATCGCCACAATTCCAAAGGCTGCTCAGGTACCCTTTGTGGTGGGTAGATATTGTTGAGCTTGTCATTTTGAAAGTAGCTCTCAAGTCAAACGGTGTGGGCACCCCTGCTATATACTATTACTACAGTATGTGTAAATGTATTATGTGGAAAAGAGACCCTTTGGTTGTAGCCTGTATTTAAGCTAAGAGAGAACCTATGGATGTGCCATCTGTGAAACAAGCTTGTAAATATCTGAAACCCTTTACTTGTACTTACACCTTTACTTGACCCCCCCCCCCCCCCCCCCCCCATGTCTCTTCTTCCCTTTCTTTTCTTTCTTGGGAAATGGCACGATGGGAACAAAAACAAATTTACACCCACTTTTTTACTTATAAAACTGTGATGTCACTGATGTGACAATAAAGCTGATTCGGATTCTTATTACTATGACATACAGTCAGTACGTAGTATGTGTATAGTGTATTCAGTAATTACTAAATAAATGATATATGACCACAAAGGATGTTAATAATATCCTTTAACTTAATCTACTCAAACATAATGTTCACATTGGGTTGGACTGGTTACATGTTGCATATCAATATCAAATAAATCAAAAAGTCCGCTGTCAATATTTTGCATTTCCGGTATATATATCTCTTGCTCATTAGTATAATTTGCATACAGAGTTTGCATCAAAAGCAACTCCCTCCTAAATGGACCCTTATTGGTTATACTCAGGGAGTGGGAATGCTTCTTTGATTTACTGTTTCTACAGTAGGTAACAGAAGGAAAGAGGGAGGGAGTCCTTATATACTGTACATTATGCCCTCCCTCTGCCACGATCAGTCCTTTTTTGGAAATGTGCTCCGATTTCCCCAAGCTGTAGTACCATGTTAAACTTGTTAACCTACACTCCTTCCATCAGAAGTCAGAAGATATATTTGCACGGCTCCCTCGTCTGCCTGAATTCCCCTTTCTTTATAATCACATTCTGTCACCATAACATAACCTTCCTTCCTCCTCCTGTTATTTTTGTTGCACACTTCCAAGTCTCTTCCTGCCTTTTTTTTCTGTGTTCCCTGACCTGTTTCTACGTCACCTCGTGCTGAACAGCTTAGTCAGAGCTCAGGCACACAAACACAAGAGTAAACAAAAAGCCTCCCAGATAAAGAGAGAGAAACTCCACTCCTCTGAACCCTGCTTGCTTCTGTTGTTCCTTCCATGCAACCAACTCCACTCCTCTGAACCCTGCTTGCTTCTGTTGTTCCTGGTGTTCCATGCAACCAGCCAAACTCCACTCCTCTGAACCCTGCTTGCTTCTGTTGTTCCATGTCTGTTGTTCCATGCAACCAGCCAAACCCAGCCAGGGAAAATCCAGCCAGGCAGTTTCCCCACCCTTCATCCTCCCCCGCCCCTCCTTTTTGTCTTTCCCCTCCCTCCCCTTTTCTCTCTCTCTCTCTCTCTCTCTCTCTCTCTCTCTCTCTCTCTCTCTGTTGGGACATTTTCCAACTTCTCTCGCAGCAGCCCCTCTTTTATGTTACATATCCATAACTCCATTAATGTGGACTGCAGCAAGGCGCCTGGAAAGACCCCAAAACTTCAACTCTGTCTCCAAATGTCTCTTCAAATTTACACAGGGTGTTTTTCAGTGTGCATTGTGAACTCCACAAAAGTAATATCTGTAGATTCTTAAAAAAAAATATATATAAATAAAGTACACAATCACAATTTCAATGGTCTCGTTTTGATGCGAAGAACAAGAGGCTTCTTTAAAATTAATTGAACTTTATTTCAGAAACATTAATTTTCAATCAATTTATGTTTATAAAAAATACTGAACTTTGGGAAAAATGCCAAACATATTGATTTGACATGTGGTCCTAGCAACATTTCATGACAGCTTACCAAATATGCTAGTAGAAACTATTCTAAAACCCTCATCCGCATTATTGCATAACGCGTGTTATTGCCAGCAACATGGAATGTATTTAAATGGAATGTATTTTTTTTTTGCTGAACTGAAATGAATTGTCGTGTGTGTGTGTGTGTGTGTGTGTGTGTGTGTGTGTGTGTGTGTGTGTGTGTGTGTGTGTGTGTGTGTGTGTGTGTGTGTGTGTGTGTGTGTGTGTGTGTGTGTGTGTGTGTGTGTGTGTGTGTGTGATATGAAACGTGTGCAAAAGTGTATTTTGTTGCTATTGTGTGGACATTTTCTATTCCTTGGTCCCCCAGTTTGGTCCAGTTTGTTCACATTTCTTGTCTTTGGTCGAGTTAAGAGATAGACAGTTCTCCATACATCATCAGTGACTGGTCTTTAGAGGGGAGAACTACGAGTGTCACAGGTCTGGGACCAGAGGGTTGCAGGCTGCCTGGCTCAAGGGTTGTTATTGATGATCTGCCTGGGTCTCCCGTACCCGGTCATGCCTGCCTGAGATGCCCCCTTATTTGTTCCCATCTGCAGGCCAATGACACATTTGCCCTCATTCAGCTGTTCATCTGAGAAGTCCCTCTTGTTCTCTTGTGACTTCCTGCACACAAACAGATCAAAATCAATCAATGTACTGACATATTCAGTATTCACGGTGGGGCAGCTGAGATGGACAGACAGAGGGAATAGTTCAGTGCTATAGGAGGAGGGAAAACTCACTTGTGGAACAGGTTGGGATCACCACGGTAATTCCCATCGTCCTTGGTGACAGCTATACTTCCCAGAGCCATCAGAGTCCTCTGGACCGCGGCCAGATCTTTCCCTGTCACATAGACATCGGTCTCGTATTAAACAGAGCACGCTCCAGGAAGAGAACAATAACTTTTTTCTAATACTGCTGCTGACTGCAGTTCTATAATATGCCAGTGTAATGAGCAAATAATTTCCTTCCTCATAATCATCATATTATGATGTGGCATAGTCTGTGCTGCGTGACAAATGCTAATATTACATTTGGCCACGGTGTATTGATGGGGCTCTAATGTGTGTGTCGGTGTCTTACCCTCCCAGAGGTCAACTGTTTGGAACAAGTCAGCCTTGGTGACGCCGTATTTCTCTGAAGCGTTGAGGAACTGGGAGATTTGCTCCATCTGCTTGAATGCCATGGAGGAGCTCTGGACCTTCCTGATTGGCTTAATATCTCCATGTAGACTGTTTATCAGTTCAGACAGAAGCTGGAAACAGAGGGGCAGAAGAAAACGAGTTTAATTGCACAAGCAGTTGGAGAAACAGATTCCCGTAAACACATTATACACACATAGAGATCACAGACATGCAACCTCTGACGGGACAGATGGTACTCACACAGCCATCCTTAAGCCAGTTCTGGAAGCCTGTCTTGCCAGCTTCAGGCCTGGCCGCTCCAGAGCCACACTGAGCTATGATCCAGTCAATTAGCCTCTCTTCCAGTTCCTGGTCGTACTTCTTATCGATCTTGCTTTGTACCTCACGGCTCAGACCATAGGATGGACCTTTGTTTGCCATGGCTGATCCTGTTGGAAGGGGATAAGTTAGCCAACTTGAAGCCAACTTTGCAAACTCCCTATCTGTGTTTGCCATTATTCCATGTAGATATTTAAAACAACATCATTCATTTTTTAGGTTCTTGCCCTGCACACACCCACAGTAGTTGGCCTGCATTCAAGACAAATATGATTCTTCAGATTTCTCTCTGTGCTGTGCTAAAGGGCCTGGTAATATAGTGCTGTGTGCCTCAGCACGTCCTTATCTCATTCTCTGAGGCTGTGCATACATTCAGCCGATATGGCATGCACAGGCTTCTTCATGACTACCAGTAAACAACAGTAAACAAAGTGCATCCGCATGCTCACATTAACCCTAGTATGCAGGTCAAACCCGTGGACTAACGCGGTGAAATATCACATGGAATGGCATCTGTCTCATTTCAAGGATTTGTCATGGATGGTGAAATGAAAGTGATTTCTCTGAGTTGTTCAACCCCGGCTGCTCAATCTGTCGTATTAATACCACTGGAACTAACTTCCTGCCGGCCTCTACAGACCCACCCCACTCCTTGCATCCTGTTTGCACATTTAACTGTCACCTCCTTCCTTCCTCCCTCACAAAGGTACGCTATGTGTATACACTACTATACTAAGCAAGATAACCATATGGCACACTGCTGTGTGATCCAACATACCCTGCAGAAGCAACATAACGCTAGCATACGGCGTTGAATGACAAACATATGCTCAGACTGTCTTTAGTCTTTCAAATCAAAGTGATTCAGTTTCTCCATAGCAACATGTATGAAGATGTTTACTGTCAATAGTAAAACATGACAGGGTCTAATAACTGTGTCGTTTCCATGTGGATCTCGTACTTAAAATGGTCAGCCTGCTACGTCGTCAGTCATTTATGAATTATGGCATATATCTATAACATACGGTAACTCACCACTCACCACACTCAACCTTTCAGCCTAATCTGACCCCAATTGACTTCCATTATAAACTTAAATATTAAACATTTTACACAAACCTATGTGGAAAAACATGCCTACAGTATACTGAAAGAAATGTGGCACTGATTGGTCCAGTGGTTTGCAAAATTAGCCCCGGATACACACGCACGCACGCACGCACGTAATGGAGCCCCATACACACACACACACGCACACACACACACACACACACACACACACACACACACACACTCTCACTCACTCACTCACTCACTCACTCACTCACTCACTCAAACTCTCTCTCACGCTGTAAAAAGGCACTTCAGTGGTTATAGGGGTATGTAAATGAGCGGATTGTGCTCTCTGTCTGTCTGCCAAGATATGCCACAGACAAACAGAGCAACCATAGTAAATACCATTGCCAAAGCGCAAACTCTGCTCTCACCATTTCCAATGTCTCTTTCTCAATTAAAGAGTGTTTTCCCTTTGGGGGTGTCCCGCCTGGCACACCCAAGAAACAACAACACACAAAGGCTTCATGTTGGGACACATCATCTCTGCATGGATGCCTTTAAATCAGTGGTTTTCAACCAGTGACCCGGGCGGGGACCACCAGTGGTCCTTGAGGGGGTTCCAAGTGGTCCCCAGCCAGTGACCCGGGCGGGGACCACCAGTGGTCCTTGAGGGGGTTCCAAGTGGTCCCCAGCTAGCTAGATGATGTAGAGTTGGTAACCACATGGAGACTTATAGATCTTTAACTCTTGAGAGCGTAAAATGAAACCGAGTTACATTATTGTTAAACTTCTGCATTACTTAATTTACAAGACGTCTACACATTTAGAGAATGTAGAAGAATTGTTATTTTGATCAACGTTTGCCAACAGCATGGAATTGTGTGTCAACTATAACAAAACATTCTTTAGTTTTGGGTCTGAGAGGCTAAACGTCGTCAAATGGTGGTCCGCAGCTAAATAACGGGCCTTGACGTGGAAAGGGTTGAAAACCACTGCTTTAAATGGATAATGAGGGATATGAGGTCTGAAGGGTTGGTCTATTAGATTACCTCTGTCCTTAACCTATATCCAGATCTGTGTATACTGTATACAGGCTCCACACGCAAACTGCTAATTTGGGAGTTACAAGATTAGACCATGCCTATCTGACTCTTTGATTAAGAATACCCTACAATTGCACTCCGTGTGTGTGTGTGTGCGTGTGCGTGTGAGTGTGCGTGTGCACGTGCGTGCGTGCGTGCGTGCGTGCGCGTGCGTGCATTTTGTGTGTACAGTCGCGGCTACAGGTCAGTACAAGTTGAGTTGGCAGTTAAACAGCCTTGTGTTTAGAAAGACCATGTCATTATCACAAGGTCAATGGTGTGATCCCATAGAGTGTGATCCCCACAACAGCTTGTGTCTATCAAGTGCTATGTATGTCTATTGTTCAAGTGTCCTGGAATAAAACAACGTGGTGAAGCCACCGGGGGGAACAAGTTGCAGCTGGTAATCTTGGCAACAGCATGTTAGCATCGTTTGACACTATAAACTGTCCACTAAACAATAATTTTAAAGGTGTTGTAAGATATATATTGCTTTGTTTATATTTATATATTATATATATAATTATGTTATAATATGTATTAGTGTTAAATACATGCAAGTAAGTACAGTAAGTCATTGCTAGTAGAGTGTTTGTTCAATAACAGGAGTCGATCTCCCCGGCTGCAGAGTAATCTAGTAAGAGAGTGGCGACACGCTTTTATCTCGCCGCAAAGCGGGCGCCTATGGGCTATAGTTCCAAACATTGGAACTATCCCTTTGAGATAGAATGAGCAGTTCCGCATTCCATTGTTACAATGGGAGTCAACGCTATAGTGTCGCCACTCTCTTACTAGATTACTCTGTTAATCTGACCAGCTCAGGATACCAATTGTCTTCCAATCAGTGGGCAGAACTCACACATGATGCAGGATAAACAAGGAAGTGATGAAACAAATACAGGAAGTGATGAAACAAATTTAATTGAGCAGATGTGGGGGTTCTCTCTTCTAATTGGATGAAGTTTGTATCCCACCTGGAAATGTATGTTCTCTTTACCCGAGTGGAATAGTAAGAGAGTGGCGACACGCTTTGATCTCGCCGCAAAGCGGGTGCCTATATGGGCTATAGTTCCAAACATTGGAACTATCCCATTGAGATAGAATGAGCAGTTCCGCATTCCATTGTTACAATGGGAGTCAACGCTAGTGTCGCCACTCTCTTACTAGATTACTCTGGTAATCTGAGGAGGTCAGGATACCAATTGTCTTCCAATCAGTGGGCAGAACTCACACATGATGCAGGATAAACAAGTCACACACAGGAAGTGATGAAACAAATATAATTGAGCAGATGTGGGGGTTCTCTCTTCTAATTGGATGAAGTTTGTATCCCACCTGAAAATGTATGTTCTCTTTACCCGAGTGGAATAGTAAGAGAGTGGCAACACGCTCTTACGCAAAGCGGGTGCCTATGGGCTATAGTTCCAAACATTGGAACTATCCCATTGAGATAGAATGAGCACTTCCACATTCCATTGTTACAATGGGAGTCAACGCTAGTGTCGCCACTCTCTTACTAGATTACTCTGCTCTTTACTAAAGAGCTTTAGAGATGGGGAGACCACAGCTGTTACTGAACAAACACTCTATACAATGATTATCAGAATAAAGAAGCTTTACGTTTTTAACAAAACAAAAAGTTTTGTTTTACCAAAAGATCACTTACTTTGTTTACTTTGGTAAAGATAACCATTGCCGTTTTAACTACAATGGTGTATATGGCATTACCTGTATAGGTAATTATAGGTCATGTAGGTCTGTGTTGCTACATTTATCTACTGCTACCCTATATATTATCATGTGTATAGTTGTTCTAACCATGGAACACTGCTTACAGGCCAGGCTAGCATTCTAACAAAACAAAACAAAAGTTTTATTAAGCATTACAACCAAGAATCACATTTCTTTATTTTATATCCTTATTATTTCAAAAGCTCTTTTGACATGAATTCATTAAAAACTATAACATGATGGTGATTTCATATTTATTTAGCCAAGGTATATACAGGCTGAGTAACATTCCCTAGGGAGGTGCCTTGTACCGCACAAATTACCTCTTCGTGGGAAGGTTGTTGATTCATTTCCTCCACCCAAAGTTTTGGCAATTATATCAACATATTAACCAATTAGAGTTGCCAATTATTTTCTTTTTAATTGCAGTCTCCTACAAACAATATGGGACTCGCAAAGAAAGCCGTCATGTGTGGTTCTGAGAAAGCTTTTAGAAATGTTCTTCCAATTAATAAAGCCATTGTAATGTTGACATTAGGGATAGTCAAAGATAACATAACTAAGCGGTTTAATTATTTTTGTTATAGTGCCCATATCTCCCTATAGCATGCGGTGGCTGCTAGGGACCAGCCCAGCTCACTGTGTGTGTCCAAATGGGTCCCTTCTCTCGGAGTTAAATGAACACAGGATTTTACAGTGTGTTCTTTGATATCACATATGAGAGTAAGAGCTGGTACCCTCACAAAAAACATGCAATAATCCTGGTCTCTAAACTACCTCTCCCTGGCCAGCTGGGGCGTCTGATGGAGGGGAAAGGAACTGGTCGGAATAACGTGTTCCTTTACTTCCTTCCACACGCTACGTCCGGCCGAGGAAATTCCCCCCTGTCAGGTGAAAAGAAGCAGCTTGGACTCCTCATGCATAGAAGGAAGCATGAGGTCAGTCCGCTGCCCCCCCCCCCAGGTTGGCAGAGGAATTGTAGCGCCCAGGGGTTGCAAATTCGTGGGACAAAACTAAAGAAAAATAGCTGGAATACCTAGCTGTCAAGCAGCAGGCCTCACAAAAAATAAACCTTACAGTTGCCTTGATCTCATCTAGTGGGGGCATTGGCTCAGGAGGTACTGCAAACACTTGGGAATTGGAAGGTTTCCGGTTTGATCCCCGCTGTCGAACAAGTGTCCTTGAGCAAGACACTTTAACTGCCATCTGCTCCCTATGAGCAGATTGATGTGTGTGTGTGTGTGTGTGTGTGTGTGTGTGTGTGTGTGTGTGTGTGTGTGTGTGTGTGTGTGTGTGTGTGTGTGTGTGTGTGTGTGTGTGTGTGTGTGTGTGTGTGTGTGTGTGTGTGTGTGTGTGTGTGTGTGTGCATGTGTGCATGTGTGCGTGCGTGTGTGAATGTAATGCACATGTAAAGTGCTTTGGATAAAGGCTCTAATCTAATCTGTATAAATGCACAATTTTCTGTTTTACAGAGACGCATGTTCTGACAAGTAGATATTGTACAGTACAGAGACATAAACCTATGTTCTGACAAACCGGTATAGTATACATACTGTAGGCTACCTACAGAGACAAAAACACATGTTCCAACTATAGATATACTATACTTACAAACACATAAACCTATGTTTTGACAAGCAGATATACTACCTACAGAGACATAACCCTGTGTTCTGACAAGCAGACACACCGGTACACAGCTAGTGTTTTATTGAACTAGTGCAACATTGACTTCTATTACGCTCTCAAGAGTAAAAACTAACACTGGATTTCAGTGTACCAACATATATGTGCAGTAGGTCCCACAATCCCTAAAGCATGGACAAGTTTACTACTACAGTTAAGCTTTACTGCAGCGTAGTGCGTAGTAATATTAGGAGTGGCCATATATTACACAACTACAACCCGTTGACACGAAACGGTTTGTCTCCAATTCTGAGATTTATAATGGCCTGTTCGTGCCTGTTCATACCCTGGAACTATAAAGTTTGCTGGGCCTTGGGCCTTTTTACTGTGTGTGCACACAAAGCAGAGCATAATGTTGAGATCAGCAGATAAGGAACAAGATTTGATAAGGCTTGACCTGACACGTGGTTTCAGTCAGGGGAGGACAGTCAGGAACACAATGAATGCAGATAAAATGTCCTGATGAAAAGGCTTAGGCCTATGAAGTGTATGCTTTGAGTAATTAGATTTATATCATTATAACATTTGAATAGAGCACTATACACGAGAAGTGTGAGGGCATACATGACATAGACTTCCACATCCTAAATATGTGCTAAAGTAGATACTAGATACTACAGTGTGTGCAGCCACTCTTTTTGTCTTTTTAAGACTTAAACTCTAAAGTAGATACTTCCCACATGATACAGAATAGAAAAATACAACATTCTGACAACCGCTGAGAAAACAGTTTGGCAATGGAGAAGCAAAGAGATGGCTCTTTTACAAGTTAATAGGGCGGAGCAAAGTAGAGGACTATGTACTTACAGTGGATGAATTTCGGTAGCTGCTGACTGAGGTGAATGCAGGTGGTTTCAGTCCTGTCTGTGTTGCCGTTTCCTCCTCAAAAAGCGTTCAATCTCCTCTCCGTTACAACTGCAGTATTGTGACAGGGAGCGTCTATGTTACAACACAGTTACAGACTGCACTGAGGGAGTGTCTGTCACGAAAAAGTATAAAATAGCAAACACTACTCACTACTCAGAAATGACTTCACCACATTCGAGAGAGAGAGAGAGAGTGAGAGAGAGAGAGAGAGATACGCCTATTTCATTCTCTGGTCCACCCCCTTTTATCTGCTTCTCTTTTTTTCCCCCAACACACACTCAAATTGTACCTCCTTATTTAGGAGAACGGCAGGGAGAAAAGAAGATCATGTGACCAAAGACTTTGGTGTGGTTCCTGAAAAGAATTCTCCACATTGCTCCCTCCACCACTGCTCAACAGACTGGACGAGGAAGTGAAGGAGGAGTAAGTTAGTCATAAACTACTAAAGCCTAGAGTACCACGGGGAGGAAATGACGGTAATTAGAGAGCATTGAATCACTTGTACAAGATGATTTATTGCTTCAATATGAATTTATGCTCGCTGTGGTCTTTGGGAATCTTCTCAAAAAAACTAAACCCCCAACCAGCCATGGAATGTCACTTCACCCAATCACAGAGGAAGAGCACTGTGAGGCAAACCCAAGCAGAAGAAACATGTCATAACACGTCATGACACTTTGCTTCAAGGTTGTCAGTGAAAATGTAAATATGAGAGCATTCCTGAGTCATGTGTTTTGGTTTACTCTCCCTTTTCTTTGTTTTTACTTCACGCTCTTGAGAGAAAGACATACATACATCCCCCGCATACTAGGATACATATGACATCATTGAAGGACACACCCTTGCCTGGAGGCAAGTAAATGAAACGTGCAAATTGTGACATGGGAGGTCTCAGAGATTAAACGCTGACACGGGTTGTGACAACACTGTGAGGCACTGGCAACCTGTGAAGTCATCGCCCAAGACCATGGGCCACTTAAATCAACGTCTTGAGCTTGTTGGCTCATATTAGTCCATCTGTCAGTCTCCTTGTTCTTGGCACGTGTTTTATGTCAGTAGTCTTTGTTGCTCTTAAACACCAGGATACCCAACTGTGTGTCATGTTTTGAAACTCCCAGGTCAAGAGCAAGGTTAATCACACTCAGACTGTTGAGGTGATATTTCACCATGGTAAACCATTGTCACTTTTTGGCACGTACACCTCTAGTATGGCCTCCCTGAAATCAGAAGCAGTAATCCAACTCCTACACTGGGTCCATGGTCAGCCGCCAATGAGGATTTATTCCCCCCTCTTATCTCACAACAATTTGTCAAATGCAAGAGGTAAAAAAAACATCATGCTCAGTGAAACATTGTCTGAAAGTGAGCCTCAGGAAGGCTGTTTTCAAAACTGTGGGCTGTTGCCCTGATGGGCTTCACGCCTTCTAGGTTAAACAATGGAGAAGATGATAATTATAACTCATGCTCAGACAGCCTGGAGAAAGACCTCTGTGTGCTGTATGATTATCAGGGCTATATGTAAATACAGTAGTTGGTAGATAATTAGTTTGGGAGGGTCACTTTAACCGAGCCAGACTCGATGTTTGTCTATAATTTGGTAAACAGTTAAAATGATAATATGACACGTTTGGGAGACATAATCAGTAACAGGGGTCTCCTCCAGCCCTCCACCTTTAGTAATGTTTCAGGCGGTTCACGAATTCCATCCAATCAGGAGAAAGAAACCCACACATATTGTTTATTCAATTGGCTTGTGTTGCAGTTCTAATTTTGTCTGCCTATGTTTGTTTAATCACATCCAATTTCACTTGTTTATCCTGTAGGCCTATCCTGTGTGAGTTCTCTGTCCTGGTTGGACAACATTGGTAATCCCTGCTATGTATTTATTTGCTAAAGAAATACATATCACTTACAGCACCAAATGTAAATCGCTCTGGATTAAGAGCGTCTGCTAAATGCCTAAATTGTAAATTGTAAAGCATAATTACTTTAATTAATAATAACACTGAATGTTCTACCACACAGTGAGTGAAATATTAATATAGGCTTTACATTAGGTTCAATTTGTAATTTATTTAAGCATTTATAGATTAGTCCTAACCCACGAATATACTTAGCTGACTGTGTTCCCACAGCGGTCCTTTTTTGTTCCAGAATGTTGGCCCATTAAGGCATGCCCAGAAAAGCGATGCTAGGCCTCTTGTGGTTAAAGCATTGAGTGATGGAAGCAGAAGAATGTCCAGCTAGGTGAGAAAGAAGTGGACTGTTTGCATGGCAAACAGTCCACTTCCAGCCGACATGTATACAGTAAATGGTCAAAATACACACTGTATGGTAAATTCCCCAAAGGAAGAACTTTAAGAATGGCTGACAGATTTCTGTTGTTTACATTTGCACACTGTTGTTGCACACTTCTACACTACTGGTAATAATGAATTATTGCTGATAGAGTATTGACTGATAACGTATTTAATCCATATAAAATAAATAAGTAAGTATGTGCTTAATACAGTAGCATGTTTCTGATGTGCTATACTGTACAAAGTTAGCTGGTTGTTGTTTGCATCAACCCGGACAGGGGAGGATGTCGTACAGTATAAATGTGACACTTTGCCTTGTTTACAACATTTTCAAAGCTGACGAAGGCCCTTGGCCGAAATGCGTTTGTTGTGTTGCTGCTTGCAGCTTACCTTTCCCTTGTAAAGATGAAACAATAAAGTGCCTTAAAGGACTCCGTGAGTGCTGGTATTCTCCTTCTTCTAAAGTGTTTCCTGACCGTGCACCCGGTAAAATGTTCCAAGAGATTGAGACAGTGGAGTTGTGCGTGCTTCCCTCTTTTCAAAAAATTATACCGTAGGCCTACAAAGAGCTCATAGAAGGTTCATATTTCTGTCATAGTGTATAGAGTACAGAGGGACCTACCATCCAACCAAAGGAGTCATATAGCCTGAGCCTGTTACATTTCCTTTGTTTGAGACATAATTTCTGAAATTCCTCCGTATCCTGCAGGCCCTGTGAGTCACAATAAGAGCTAGTGACCGGCTACACTCTGGCTATCTATGGACTGAAGTGGTTAGTGGTAGCATATCAAGAGCAGATGGCATGATCCAACCATGCATTAGTGCAGGCTTAGAAAGAAGCAGTAGTCCCTAGTCAGTCTGGAGCATAATATAATATTGTTAGCTGCATGATCTCCATCTATCAACACAGCGTGGCAGCACGAAGAGATTCAGCAACCTCTGCAAACATCTGCAATAATCAATCATCAAACTGCTCCCTCAAGCATGTCATGATGCAAAGCAGCGGATAACCTTTCTCTAGGCCGGGTAACAGTTGTATTGATTGTAGGCCTACTATGCACGGCCGTGTTAGCACTAGCACACCTACTGCAAATTACTTCCATTAATAATTAAACGTTTCATGACATTAATTTTAATTTATGTTTATTTTTCGTTTTTCTTTTAGGTTTTATGAATTACACCCAAAAAACCTGAACTTTGAACATTCAGTGGGTTTTCTGTGGTCTGGAGTTTTCTCTGGGGTTTGGAAGCCTTTTGAGCTGCAATGAAAACAGTGAAAACAGTGACATCTGTTGGCAAATCCCATTGACATATATGGGATTTGCAGGTTGTGACATCACAAACAGCAGGAAAATCAGAGCACTTGTTTGAGCCAGAAAACTCCAGACCACAGAAAATCTTTTTTGGGGGTTTATTTTTAGCTCAGAAAACCTAAAAGAATTAAGAAAAAATACAAAAACTTTTTTTTATGTCACAATCCCTAATGGACACAAAGGACATATTTTCTAAATATTCAAATTTTATCATACCTTTAAATGTGCTAAACGATTGATAGGCCTAATGATTTTCATAAAATGAGAAATGCTTTACAAAAGTTAGGCCCTCATTTATCAATTGAGTGTAAATTGTAGTACACAGTTTCCCATATTTTGGCGTACGCCGAGTTGATAAATGAGGGCCTTAGTGTTTGAGTCATGTAACTATAGGATGATAGGCTATAACAAGGGAAAACAAGTTCAAACCAACCCTGTGTCTTGAATCGGCATAGACCTGGGCTATACCAAGACCTTACACTTTCAAATTGCGTGCAATGCATATATGTTTACTTTATGTGTTTATTTATTTGATATGGACATAACAATCACATTGCTCATTGCACAGTTGTACAATTAGTAGATGCATCATTTACAGTGTGTTAGCACATGTGCTAATTTTCACCACTTGTCCACAGGAGACTTTTCTAAAAACTACAGGGACACTAAAGTTTAAAAAAAAAACACCCAATCAAGTACAAAAGATTATACATTCTAATAATATTTACAGCATAATTACAAAATCCATTACATAATCTCTAATACAAAAGTAAACATAATCATTCTAATAACCAGTCAGAAGCTATACATGTGAACACAGTTGATTTGATTTCAACCATAGTTTGAGTCCTCTGTAGAACACGTTACCATCAGACTCTAGTTTTAGAGCCGTAGGCAAAGAGTTCCATAAGTTTGCTCCCTTTACTGAGAAGGCAGACTGTCCGAATGAGTTGTTACACCTAGGAACAATACAGTTACCACTTGTTGAGGCTCGTGTGGTTGCTCTACCAGTGGTCGGAAGTCTATCAACCAGTCCAGAGAACAAAGGTGAAACATGACCATGTAAACATTTAAAAACCAATTTGGTAGTAGAAAAAAACACAAAATTGTCAAACGTAAAAAGGTTGTGTTTTTTTAGGATACCACAAAGGTGCCATCTCATCGGTTTTTGATCCATGATTTTTATAGCCTGTTTGTATATTGATGTTATTGGTTGTAAGACAGTTTTAGAGGATTGTGACCATGTTGTAACGCTGTATGCTAGGTGTGAGAAAATCATAGCATGCATGTACAGTTGTGCAGTTTTAGTTGATAAGTCCCTTCTGATATGCCGAAAACAATTTAGATTTGGTTTAACCTTCTTGCATATATGCTTTACCTGTTTTTCAAATTTTAAGTTTTTATCCAAGATTATTCCTAAGTATTTTACTTCACTCATTTCAGCAAGAGTTTCATTTTTGATGCGTACCTCAAAGGTATCCGCAGCAGGCCTGCTGCGGATGGAGATACACATTGAAACTGTTTTTTGTACATTAAGAGTTAATTGTGACGACTCTAGCCAGTTTGAGATGTTCTCCAATTCCTGTGTCAGCTGCGCAGCTGCCATGCTGGCTGTTTTAGCAGATGTGTAGATGACAGTGTCATCAGCGTACATCTGGCAGCTAACGCCTGGACAGGTATTTGGAAGATCATTAATGTACATGGTGAACAGCAGCGGTCCAAGTACCGATCCTTGGGGCACTCCCATGTTGTTAGGGAGCAGCGTTGATTTCTCCCCATTGACCCTGACACACTGCTGTCTCCCTCCCAGATATGACTTAAACCACTGTAAAGCTTCTGCCGATATTTTAAAGTGTTTTAACTTAGACAACAAGACTCCATGATTGACAGTGTCAAAGGCCTTTTTTAGGTCCAAGAACACTGTCCCCACAACATGTCCCCTTTTAAGTAGTCTACTTACCAGGATATTGGTAGCTCGTGGTGAAGTTAAGATGGAGGAACTGCATGCATAGGCTGCCAACTGTTAATTGCCAATAAATTATTTCCAAACTCTTCAGAGAACATCTCACACAATCTTGAGTTTCAGTTAAAATGAATTAGAACATTTTGTGATTTACGTAATATAAGGTAGGCCTATATATAAAATTATATATTTACGTATTGTAGTTGAGAATGGCTTCATAGAACATGTAGACTGTAGCTCTACTAGGCGCCATCTTGGTTCATCATCCTCCATGCTCCTGCTAACTTTGGATTTAATGAGGAGCAGGTTTGGAGGGCAGGTGCCACACAGCTGTGAACTCTTTTGTTGTTGATATAAATTGTCAAAGTCTTTCATAAATGCTTCATGCTTTTATAGTAGCTGTTAATCACCTGGCAAGTAAATTGCAGTAAGGTCTCTGTAAACCACCATGAAGAAAGGACACATATTAGCTTTAGCCTAGCATACATACAATATTATTTAACGTGACATCTAGATGTGACAACTAATTTCATGGCCCTGCCGCCCTATACGAGCAGCAGCAGGAGAGAGAGAGAGAGAGAGAGACAACAGGCCACTTAAGTCCATGGTACCAGCAGAAGATTGACTACAGCTGAGCCTACAGGCCATATGGTGAGTTTCTAAAAGTGTTTATAGTTTGCCTGTTAATTGTTTGGAGCACATTGAGAGTCATTATTATTAGGCCTATTGACGATATTCAGACCACGGCCTAGCTCTGGTCCATAGCCATAATGTTTAATTCTGCCTTGCATTAAAGCTATATGGGACTGATGGCTTCTAGCTCTCTCATGAATGCAACACAGACCAGCCTCTCCTCTGTCTGTAGTGAAAATCTAAAGAACGTTTCACCTACAAAGA
This sequence comes from Electrona antarctica, assembly GCF_951216825.1. Taxonomy (NCBI): domain Eukaryota; kingdom Metazoa; phylum Chordata; class Actinopteri; order Myctophiformes; family Myctophidae; genus Electrona; species Electrona antarctica. The sequence continues at coordinate 25,592,297 of NC_136789.1, read as the reverse complement.
CGGGTTGTGTCATTAGAAAGCCTACTTTCCTTAGTGGACGCACTCTGAGCCCTCCACCACACGTATAAAATACGTGGCACTTTTTGGACAGAAAGAGATTTTCTTTCACTGGACGGGAAAAATCTTGTCTATGAGGTTTTCTCTTGGCAATATCGGTAGAGGGCGCAGTGGAGTATTAACTAAAAGTATGTTTCTCCCTTTGTGTTGGTGAGTACTGAGTAGGTAAAACATTCTTTAGATTTTCACTACAGAGGAGAGGCTGGTCTGCGTTTCATGAGAGAGCTAGAAGCTATCAGTCCCATAGCCTTAATGCAAGGCAGAATTAAACATTTTATATTATTTTAATTCCCTTGGCTGCAATCAGGAAATAAGATTAGCCATGCGTTTAATTTATGCAGCCTCTGTGTATTGATCTGGTGAGGCAGATCATGTGTACTTGTTGTGGGGGATGGGCAGGGGGAGCTAGTACTGGACTACTGAGAGGGGAAAAGAACATTTCTACCAGCCAGCAGCCCATGACAGCCAGGCCTGTGTGACGTGTACTGAATACTTTATTGTGTGTCTTACCAAGGATGAGGCACAGGAGTAGAGATTAACCTGAGTGCCCTTCATAGCAGGTGTAGAGAGAGGGTAACAGACTGCCTCAGCGGGGGGGGGTCATGGTTTGGTTCCTCCTGTGCTGGAGGGTGTACAGTATCTCTGTATAATGTGCTGTGTGTGCTCTTCTATTGACCATATTCCCATAGCAGCCATTTTGCTCTTATGTCACACTGATGTGGGGAACCCCACCGTGTCGGGGGTGGGGGGGGGGGTGTGCATGTACAGTACAGTACAGTACAGTACAGTAAATCCTTCCTCTGGGGCGGCGGTGGCTCAGGGGTAGAGTGCCTGGATGGCAACCGCAAGGTTGCCAGTTCAAACCCGGGCTCCCCCAGAGTTACTGTCGAAGTGTCCTTGAGCAAGACTCTGAACCCCTAATTGCTCCCGATGTGCTAGTTGGTGCCTTGCATGGTTTCCGCTGCCATTGGTGTATGAATGTGTGTGTGAATGGGTGAATGTAATGCACAATCTATGTAAAGCACCTTGGATAAAGGCGGAAGATTTACAGTGGTCATCTTACTGGAGTGATGGTAGAATGGCTTGTTGGGAAATATCTGCATTATCTTCGTATGAAAAGTGACATGGGGGCGCGCTATGAGCTTGTAGATCTGCTATTTTTGAAAAATCGTAAAAATGCGGAACAAATCTTTGAATATATATTCTTTCAGAGCGAACGTTTTTTTTTATTTTGACGCCAGGCTTAAATGGGTTAATGTCCTTGTCATAATTGTTTTAGTTTATGTGTGGGGGCCGGGGGGGGATATGAGAGGTTTTGAGGCATGGTAGTATAATTTATCTACAGGTATAATCTAGACTGAATCAGTCAAGAGAAATAATATCATTAGATGCCCCTGGCCTCTGGACATCTTAATAATATCATTAGATGCCCCTGGCCTCTGGACATCTTGGGTCTCCGATGGAGTCCAACTGAAAGGCTGCCAGTTCATGTTATCTCTGGCCGTGCAGGGAACTGGCCTATTAAACAGAAGGCACTACTCTTGCCAATGGCTCTTTCCTCTGGCTCTAAATGACAATCTGAGGAGATGGCGCACCTGTGATGGAGGGCAGACACCTCCTGTGGTCCAGTGGTCCACACACATGACGCAGGTAGAGGAGGAATGACAGATTAATGTCACCCGTACTCGCATTTTAACAAGCCTGGTGTCCCTATTTTGGATCAAATTCAAAATAAATAAAAAGTAAAAAGATTTATTTTGTTACTTACTTACTATACTTTGTTATACGCGGAAGTAGCTGATCGATCTACAATATCACAACGCCTCACATTCATGGTACAATTACAGAGATGAGGAGAGATGAGGATGATCAGATGGATGTGTGGTATGTCACTGAGGGACAGAAAGACCAGTGCAGAGCTGAGACAGAGGATGGGAGTGGAGGCCATAGTGGATGTGCGGTGAGGAGAGGCAGACTGCGATGGTACGGACGTAGTAAGGAAGGAAGAAAACGATGTCGATTAACTTAGAGGGGACAACCAGTGGCCGGCCTTTAAGAAGACCTGGCAGACGACCGTGACCGTGTTGGCTGACATGAAAGCACTCAGCATCGATCACGAGGTGGCCATGGACCGTTCCCGGTGGAAGAAAGCCATATCGAGAGTCAAGTCCAACCCAGCGGTGCCTGGAAAGCGGACTTTAAACCGATGATGATGAATTACATTATTTACAATTTAACATGAATTTAGGTCTCATTCACTGAAAAGCCATACCGATTGGGGGATTGTGTGATGGCACAGGTTATCATCCTTCTCTAATACAATAAAGTTGATTAGAAGGAAAGCCAGAAACACATGTTGAGCTCAATCAGGCTCACAGCAGCAGGTTTGGTGTTAGTTCTCTAAAGTTATAGGGGAGCACACCGTTTTATGTGTATATCCTATTTGTGTCCATTTAAAATATTCAACTTCTCAGGAATATTTTAATGTTGCATCATCTGTGGAGGGATAGTCTCTAGACGAATCTGCTGTAGCATGCCAGGCTAGTTCTTGCTCTGAAAAATAGATCACTGAAATAGTACCACCACTGGGAGGCACACTATGAGAACATCAAGTGTGAAAGTTGCAAATTAACTCAGACGCTCTCAGTACTAACCCTGTCCCTGACCCTAACCGCACACAGAAGCCACGTACGTAGACGGAATGGTGGTGCGTTGGAATTCCACTCTGTTCCCTTCCCAAGGAGATGATTTGATAAGATGTGAATGAATGCTGTGTGGGTAAAGAAACCAGGGTGTTTAGACTGAGGGTAGTAGTAGTAGCCCCCTCTGATGGACAAAATAGAGGTGCAGCATTGTGCCTGCATTAGTGTGGTGTCAAAGGAGATGCACAATGTGCTGGAGGCTGAGCACACACACACACGCTCGCACACGCACGCACACGCACGCACACACATGTACAGTACACGCACGCACGCACGCACGCAGGCAGGCACGCGCACACACACACACACACACACACACACACACACACACACACACACACACACACACACACACACACACACACACACACGTACAATCCCTGTGTAACATGTAAAAGCTAAAGTTAATGCCAGTGATCATTTTAGATATAATCTTTATTCATAAAATTTACTTTAACCCCTTGAACACTAGCATGAGCATCCATATTGTGGTTGTATTAGTATTAATTTTAAGTATAGAGGGTTATAGAGGGTTTAGCCTACAGTAAGTTGTTAAGGTTCCTGGTGGGAGACTCACAAAAGACTGCTTGTGGTGGAAAAGGAAACACCACACCAGGGTTTGAAAGTGAAGTTTTTTTTTGTTTTGTTTTTAAGATATCTTTGTTATTTACATTATAGTTGTCTCCACCAGGCCGAAGGCATGGGGAGAGAGTATGTTTTGCACTCCGTCCGTGTGTGTGTGTGTGCGTCCGTCCTTCCTTCCGTCCGTCTGTTACCAGCTAATCTCCGGCACCGTTAACCCGGTCGATGCCAAACTTTGCACACACACTCCCTGGATGCCAACGATGAACCTCTGCCTCACATTTTCCAGAACGGCCTGTTATAGCGCCACCATGAGGCAGCTTTTCACATTTTTTACCTAAAACTGCACCGATCTGCGTGAAACGTTGCATGCACACTTCCTAGAGGCCAAGGACAAACCTTTGACCTGCATTTTCCGCATCTGCCTTTTATAGCGCCACCAGGAGGCCGACTTTTGTAAAACACATTTTTTTATATTACTCCTCCAGATACTGTCCAAAAATCTCACAAATCGTTACACAGTATCTCTATGGTCATGTGCTCAAGTCGGATCTGTCTGATATTTCATATTCCATCCTAATTGGCTATAATTGGCTTTCACAGTTTGCAAGATTGCCCCGTTTTGAACAAAAGCCTCAAATCATGAACGCAGCGTGCAATTTACGTGAAATCTTTCACACATTTTCTTACTAGGCTGAGGAATATATCCCACCCTTTTCACATTGGCCTGTTATAGCGCCACCAACAGGTTGATTTTTGCAAAACACATTTTTGGAACAAAATGCCTCAAATCATCCAATTACCATCAAAGGCAAACATGTTTGTATTACTCCTAAACATTTTGCCAAACATCTCACACAGTCCTATCCTCCTGGTGGAGACCTGTGCCCAGAAGGGCACTTTTTCTAGTTATACTTCTTTTCCTTTTGTATCTTTATACTATTACAGTATATACTTTATTCTGCTGGCTTTTGTTACAACTGAAATTCCTCTCAGGCATAAACAAAGAATATATTTAAAGTTTTATCTGTCAGTATGTTGCATTTCAGCAGCTTTATACTTTAGCAGCTGAGACAGCGTTACAGGAGCAGAGAGAGTAGAAAGGCAGCAGAGTTGGCTGCTGTTTGTATCAACATGTCAAAATAAGTACTGAAAGAATGAAATCATCCTGAGCATTGTGTTTATAGAGCTTTGTCTTTGTGGTGAAATGTGATCACCACAGTGGTTTGAAGTTGAACTTCAAAAACGGGAAGTTGAATCCCCAAGTTACTGCTTTGATGTCCCGGCGTGTTGTTCCTGTCTCATTATCCTTATACACACTCCCAGTAAAGAAACCTAAAGAGGAATTGTGCATTTATAGCGATTTTGCTGTTTTTTGGTGAAATGTTTTTTGTAATATTCCTTGCAAATTCCCACTGGCGAACGTAAACTCTACCTCAAAGACATTCCTACTAATGAGGGTCAATGGATTCCTTAATCCACCCCAGTGGAAATTATTTGAGCTGAAGCCAACATACAGTATGGCACTTCAGCTGGGCTGGACCTAGGCTGCCCATCTATACTGTATCTATCAGTCAACAGATATTATATTGCCTGTTTTAAAATGGATAGCTTGGATAGACAGAGAGGTGGCACACCTCATTGAATCTGCGTTGTATTTGAGGATCGCTCCACTCTTTTCTGTCGTGCCAGCTTCATAATTGTGTTGAATTAATCTCCCTTCATTTGAGATGAGCACACAGTTCCCTGAAATTCTCTTGTGACTCTACACTGGGATAAACAATTGATTTACATGCTTTAATGCATGAAGTTGCCATTACTCTACTGGCTTTTGTTTTCTGTGCATGCATGTGCATTGTGTCGTGTGCACACATAGTGGGAGAATGGGGCATTATATAATCCATAGCAGGGTTTGAAATCATTATCTGTACCTATGGAACGATTACCGTACTCCTAGCGTGCCACAGCCCGCCGACATAAAACATATATGTACAGCAGCTCTGCAGAATTCTACTGGGGCAGAAAATATGTTTGAGAGACCCACTGTAGCACAATACATGTTTTCACAATGCTTAGTTAAGGACCTTGCACGCAATAACATGTTAAGTCAATGAGAGGGAAGGGAAGGGGGGAGAGGGGTGGGAGGGTTGAACTGCAATATTGATTTACTGCACCAATAAATCCACACTGTAGTTTTGTTTGAGTCTCTTGATCTTGTTTGCATGTATCACAACAGAGCTATATCCATGAGCAGTAAGTAGCTTGATTACTTAATATGGATATATAGATACAATGTGTAGAGTTGTACATTGTTGCTGATCAAGGACACATTCAAAAAAGCAATACAATGGTCATACAAGTCATTACTAGCAGTATTGTGAGATTGTTTATTACTGTATGTGAACTGTATGTGAACTTGAAGAAAACAAGCACTGCTTTTTCAATCTGACTGGTTTTCCAACTGTGTAAAGCAGTGGTTCCCACCATAAAATCACGAATCACGACCATAAAACATTTGATTCTGTAGAAGAAGAAAAAATAAATAAAACCGCAAAACAAATTAAATATTTTATTAAATATAGTATATCATATTCTTTATTTATTAATTTATGTTAGAAATGAATAAATAAAACGTGGGGCCCGGGGACCCCCAGGGGTTCTTGAGGGAGTTCCAGGGGGTCCCCCAGCTAAATGATAATTAGGAACCAAATGGACCCTTATGGGTCTGTAACTCAGAGTGTACAAATGGAACAAATTTTGACACTAACGGGTCCATTTGGTTCCATTTGTACACTCAGAGTTAAATGAACTTTGATTTTACAATATACATTGGGGTCCCAGAGATAGAAATGCCATTAAAAGGGGGGTCCGTAGCCTAATTCAGGTCAAACCTGGGGGTCCTTGAAATGAAAATCGGTGAGAATCACTGCCAGAGCCGTAAAGATCTTCTCTTATGGGGCTTCCTTGGCATATATCTTTTTTTTTTGTGGCTTTCGCCTTTATTTATTTTTTTATGGAGGGACAGGCAGTAGGCTGACAGGAAATGGGGAGAGAGATGGGGGGGAAGACATGCAGTAAAGGCCGTCGGGATCGGGAGTCGAACCCGCGGCACACTGCCAGACTGGATTGCCAGCCAAGGTGCCTGGACCACTGAGCCATGGCCCAGGCGGCATATATTTTCTAATGGGGGGTCCGCGGGCTAATGTCAATTTGGGGGTCCTTGACATGAAAAAAATTGGGAACCACTGCTGTATGTGTGCCAGCTTGCATTACCATTAACAATTCAATATTATTACAGATAGTATTAAATTATATTGCTATTACTTCGGGAACAACTAACAGAATCTTTTTGGGGTTTCCTACATCTAGACTATTATTTATTAGACAGTTATTGTACTGACTGTATGTATGTATGTTCATCCTGGTGAATCACGACCATAACACATTTGATTCTGTAGTAGAAGAAGTAAAAATAAATAAAACCGCAAAACAAATTTAATATTTTATTAAATATAGTATATCATATTCTTTATTTATTCATTTATGTTAGAAACAATTGATTTATTATTTATGGCAATTGATTTCTTATTTATGGCACTTTTTTTTATTTCTTCATGAAATTACTGGGAAAAAAAACACAATAATTAAAAACAAAATGTAGGACCCATACAAATGTGTCCGCGACTCACAAACGTGTCCCCCGAGCCACTTTTTGGGAAACAGTGCCCTCCTATAGAACTGCAGTCCCAGAAATACTTTCCGATGGGTGTATATATCCATCCTGCCAAATGCAAAGTTTGAGAAGCTCTGGCTGTTGTAGACCTGATGGTTTGGAGTGGCAGCACTAGAAGTGCTGCAGTGCTGTATATCTCTCTCTGTCTCTGCAGGCTCTAGCTGTGGAGCTTATAACATCATTACCACCCTGCTGTCACCACAGCAACCAGTGAGCCAGCCTCCTCAGCAATGCTTTTGTTTTACAGTAGTTATTTATTGATGATGATGATGATTATGATGATGATGGTGTGTGTGTGTGTGTGTGTGTGTGTGTGTGTGTGTGTGTGTGTGTGTGTGCGTGTGCGTGTGCGTGTGCGTGTGCGCACATACAGTACCTTTTAGGGCTGGGCAGTAAATAAATCTATATAATATTGATATCCGATATGAGACTATACTGTATATTTGTCTGGGATTTTGCATGCCGTCATATTGTGACACATGTGCTCCTCCTCCTGGTTTCAATAACATAAGTCCTATTTATTTCATCCTTTCAAAAATCTTCAAAGAAAATAGCGAAAATAGTCAATATACAGTACAATCTCACAACCCGTCCCATCACATTGTGACAATATCATTGTTACATTGGTATTATCATCACAATATTGTGGTACTTGGTCAAAAATATTGTGATATAGGATTTTGTTTATATCCAGCCCTACTCATGCAATTTACAATTTAGGCATTTAAGAGCCAGATCGATTTGCAGTAAGCAAGGTAAATACGAGGTAATACATAATAGTAATCTACTGTAGCATCATAGGTAAACCAATAACCTACTGTATCATCAGTCTAAACAGTATAATATATATTTAAAAAAAAAAATCTGTACATTGAAACATATACACACTATAGGATAGGAGGCATGTGTCTGCATAACAAACTATCTACTGTATGCACATGCGCAAGATTGTGTTTGTTGTTAAAAATGTATTTTCACACTCGGGCCTGACTCAATCACTGCTATCCACATGTCAATAAGTACAGCGCGTGGCCTTTACGTGAATGAATAACCCTAAATTCATTACTCTACATCCTATCAGGCATCAACTTTATTACACAAAAATCCCTCAGCCCACCTCCTCTATTCCCCCCGTTGCTTTCAGTGTCCCCCCAGGACTAAAGCCACACGCTGCGTCTTCTGTCGGAAGGTTTAATACCACTAAAAGGTTCACCACCCCCACACCACTCTCCTCCCCAGTAACCTCTCCTGTGGCTCATTTGGGTTCTGTGATCATTGCTGTCTTCAACTCCTACACACAGTACAGACAACACAACCCAACCATAGTATTATCATTAGATCATTCAAAGATATAATGAACTTCAAAAGGGTTTGGTGTTTGATTTCATAAAAATGTAGGTAAACCAAACCCCATTGTTCTATTGTGAGGAGAAAGATTAGACGGAACATTTCCCAGTGTGTTACAACAGTATGAGCTCAGCTTACTGTATGTAAAATGACACGCTTCAACGCATTGAATCTGGGCTGCCGTAGATTTTACAGCTCTCTGCACACAACATGCACTGGGAAGTGTTGTATCTGATTTTCACATGTCCTCCTCACAATAGATCCTGTTATATAGTTCCCCGAAGTTGCCCTTTAAGCAAACTGCAAAGGCTTTGCTCTCTAGTGATCAGATGATGTTCATGGAGACTGACAAGAAAGACCCAGGGTGACATGCTGGTTGATCATCAGATGATGTGATCAGCGACACCACATTAAAAATGATCACAGAGAAAACTCTTAATTGTATACTCCAACGCACAACAGTTTCACCCACCGAAAATAAGTGCTTTTCATCGCCGCAGCACCGCATTAGTCATGGATCACTGCATTAGTCGTGGATTCTGTATGGTCAGCAGCTTTGCATTGTCATATTATATGGCTGAGCTAGTGAAATATTCAGAATATACCAACACATCCTAGTCTCCCAGAGATGCTCTGTATGTATCACTGCACAGTGTTAAATAATTAACCTGTATCCAGGTTTTGAATCTGTGTAGCTAAAAGCCCTGGATTCTAGACTATTCATGTACTGGCAGAGAAACCGTTTTTCTTTTTTTTTGGTGATGGACTCACACATGGTTGCGTAATGGATGCATTTCATGACATAAGTTTGAATGTGAGAATATCTAGTGGATGCCCCCCCCCACCCCCACCCTTGTCAAGTGAGGACACAGACATATTTCAGACATATGGAAAGCTATACTTGTTTTCATTTCTGTACAGCTGGCTGCCCTGGGGGTGTCTCCAACAGACAGTGACAGATTAACATCTAGCATCCCTTCTCGGCCTTGTCTCTGCCGGTAAGACCATGAATCCTTTGGCCTGTTGCCAATTATTTATGTACATACCTTCCCAGGTATGTACATAAAGTTCGTACCTTCTTCTTCTTTTTTTTTTTCTTCTTTTTTTATCCCATGATTTTGCAACCCCTTTTTCACCCAGTGTCAATTATCTAATGTAATCCTGGGCGCTACACTTCCTCTGCCAAACTGGGGGGGGCAGCGGACTGACCTCATGCCTCCCTTCTATGCATGAGGAGTCCAAGCTGCTTCTTTTCACCTGAGAGGGGGAGTTTCTAGTTTAGAGACCAGGATTACTGCATGTTTTTGTGGGGACACGGGGAGAATATGCAAACTCCACACAGAAAGGCCCTTTCGCCAACCCCGCTTCGGGTATGGGCACTGATGACGCACGCGGAGGAGAGAACACGCCCACAGCGCCCACAGCGTCCCCAGCGGGAATCGAACCCAGGACCTTCTAAAACCTGTTTCCAATTCTTTATGTACATATCTTCCCAGGTAAGCACCATTGGTGGGGCCATATAAGCCTCTGGCAAACCTTATGATATGAAAGGCAGAAGTACCTGGGTTGTGATTTGAGCCAAAAGAGCGGCTTGAAAGATGTATGCATTCTGGTTGTACTTTGGTATTTGTGCGTGTCACATAATAGACTGTGGGGCTATGCCAAGCAACACATTTTTATTATTTATATTATTAACGTTTGGATCAAAAAGGTCAAAGATCAAGGTTAAAGTCAAGGCTGTTTTGGATTTTCATGAAACTTGTTTAGAATGATCAGTACCGAAGACGATTCACTTTTGGGTTGAAAAAGATAAAAGGTCACAATCACGATCAAAGACAAATGTCACAATTAAGAATGCATGCATAGATTTCCATAACATAACGTTGGGCGGGAATGAGCAAAAGACTGCCTCAAAGAGATGACTTTTTGGGTCAAAAAGTCAAATGTTGAGGCCACAACTGAGAGAGACTGGTGCATTTGTTTAATCATTATTATTACTTTGTTGGGGAAATCCAGCTCTGCCGAGGCGGTTTACGTTCATGTTTGGTACAGCAGAAACGATTCCACCATTTGCATAATAATTTATTCACATATTATTATTTTTTTATAACATAGTTATTATTATTGCTTCAATTCTAGAGCCTTTCATGTATTCATATCCCCATGTTCCCACAACAGGGTGCTATGTTCATATCTCATATATCATTTTTCATCTTAATGCATGCTGAGTATTACATTTCACAGGAGCAGGATGCAAATAAATAAAACTGTCTTCTTTTTAAAAGTTACATGTTCATGACATAATCTATCCATTCTATTAATTCTTCAGTAACATGCCTTTTTCAAAGTCCATAAGGGGAAAACACTTTTTGGAACATACAGTCTCCGTTAGAGGACAAAAGGCTTAACAAAGAGCACATTAATAATATATATTGTTTAAAGCTGGCAATCTATGAGTAATGTCCATCACCAAATCCCCCACTGTCTCCTACTAACCCAGGTAAAACTCACCTACACCTCATAGGGAAAAGGCTAAATGTAATTACTACATTATCTATTTACAGTAACTTGGAAATATGGCACCAGATTTGGTTGTGAAGAAAAACACTTGTGGTTACACTTGAGAATATCTTTGAGAATAATACTTCTGTTTCTCGTATAAATGGAAGAAGTTAAAACCTTTTCATTGTTCCATTCATTCCTTTGGATGGCGATCACACACTGACAAGCCAATGTAAAGACTTTAGTGTGTTCAATGGCTTCTAGGTTGTAAATGGCATGCCACTCAAGCTTTGGGAGTGCTGTGGTGCATGACACACAGTTGAACCCAGTTCAAATTGTGTGAAGTGTTCTGTCATAGCATAGGTTCTTTTGTCATAGCACTGCTTGCTAGCAGATGCTTCAGGGCATTTCGTCCTCGGGCTGATCACCGCCTAATGCTTCAAAGAACACAGTGAGATGCAAATAATGTCAAGTGACAGTAAATCAGGATGACAATAAATAGTTTTCGAGTTGTCTCTTGGTTTTACCTACAGTATTCAAGTTTCATATAGGTTGATAAAAAGGCGCATATCCCTTATGTCCTCTGAGTGAACTTACCCCAGATTATGAACAGTCAGAAAGAACATTTTCATTCCCTCAGCAGCTCAAATCAGCATTCCTGACTTAAGTCAGACTTTTCTTATTTTCCCATCCACGCATGCGCATGCATGCACACGCTTAAGCACCTGCATATTATGCACACGTACTTGGAAAATGAAGGGATTATTTTTGACCTCCAGCAAAGGCAAATGATAAAAAGACGTAAGTTACTTCTTCCTCCTATCTCGACAGTAGTTCAATATCCATAATCGTTTCACAACAGACCTCCATCTATTGTGAACTCCTTGAAGGCACCTAGTGTCACCTAGGCAGGTTAGAACTCTCCATGATCATTTTAAGTTATGCTTTGTTACAGTAACATGGTTGCCCTTGACAAGGGTTCTTTTTATTTCTTGAAGAGTCAAGAGACTCTGAGAAGTGAATAATGTTGCAGTGTTGCAGTTTAAAGTTTTGTGCCTTTATGAATGGGGGTTCTGGGCAAGGGAAGAGCTCTTCTCCAAAGGTCAAGAGGCCCAGGACCCCCCAGGCAGAGGAGCCTCTGTCAGACGTAGGCCGACTCGCTAGACTGGGTCCTGCCCAGGTTGGGAGCTGCCGAGGGCAGGTGTGACACGTCCTTCTTGCGTACCTCACAGATGGACTTCCTGCGCGCCTGCACCCCTTGGACGGCTGTTTTTATTTTCCTCCAGCCGAGGTGGTTGAGTTCCGCGAGGTTGAGCAGCACACATATGCCGCTCACGGCGAACATGAAGACCAGGAAGACGGTCTTCTCTGTGGGCCGAGACACGTAGCACTCCACCTCCTTTACGCAGGGGTAGCGGTCGCACTCGTACATCCCCGGCACGTTGAAGCCATACAGGAAGTACTGCCCGGCCAGGAAGCCAATCTCCAGCACGTTGCGGAAGACCACCTGGATGACGTAGAAGCGCGAGATGCCTTCCTGCCGCCGCGTCTTGGCGCTCTTTGCGTTGAGTTGCGTGAGTCCTCGGGGCGCGTTCGGGATCTCCTTCACCTCCATGCAGTCGTGGTCCTCCTTGCCACTGTCGTTCTGAACCAGGATGCCGTTTATGTTACGGAGTTTGCGGGCCTGGCTTGGAGGGTGGAGGCCTTGGTTCTGCTCCATGTAAGGGTGCAGGAAGGAGTAGCTGCGATCACGTTGCTTCGCCGACTGGTGCACAGAATACGTAATGAAGCAAAGACTTGGCGTACACACCAGGATGATTTGGAACACCCAATATCGTATGTGCGATATGGGGAAGGCCTTGTCATAGCACGCCTGGTTGCACCCGGGCTGCATGGTGTTGCAGATGAACATGACCTGCTCGTCCTCGTACACCTTCTCACCCACTATTCCCACGATCAGGATGCGGAAGATCACCACCACGGTCAGCAGGATCCTGCAGGGAGATGGGAAGGGGGGGGGGGGGGGGGGTGACACAGTAGAGAGAGACCACATTTCAGTGATATGTGGATGGCTATAAGTGTACAGTGTGAGTGCTGTTCTCAGCGGAACCACTTCAAATCAATAGAAACAAAAGCGGTTCACGTATTCATCGCCCACATGTACTCCATGTGTGTTTCTGGTGTTGTACTTGAAGCGTGTGTGTGTGTGTGTGTGTGTGTGTGTGTGTGTGTGTGTGTGTGTGTGTGTGTGTGTGAGCGCGTGTGTGTGTGTGTGTGTGTGTGTGAGCGCGTGTGTGTGTGCGCGTGAATCAGTTACTGCAGTGCTAAAGAAGGGTGGAGTTGCTGCATGTGCTCAACATAGCATGCTCACATGAATTAACAACTCGTGTCATGAGATAGAAGTGATTTATCACTGCTGAGCTTGAAAGGGAATATCAAGACACATTCACACGTGTCTTGTGTGCGTGCATGCGTGCGTGCGTGCGTGCGTGCCTGCGTGCGTGCGTGCGTGCGTGCGTCGCTTTTATGCATGACTGTGTACAGGATAAAACCAATTATCATTTTCAATTATTATTTTTGCTAGCTGTAGCTGTTCCCTCGAGTCTTGAACACGTCCTATAGTACCACTGAATGCACCTTTTATTTCACTCCGTATCTTTCTTTTCCTGCAGCTTGCTCTTTGGCACTTAAGCGGGGTATAGTGGCAATGCACTATTATATGTGTCAGTGGTTAGAGGGCACAGTGTCACAGTTGCCAAGGGAGCTGTGTGTGTGTGTGTGTGTGTGTGTGTGGGGGGGGGGGGGGGGGGGGGGGGGGGGGGGGGGGGGTATAAGTGCACCAGTGGCAGTGCTTTGAGAACAGTGCCAAAAAACTGGGGAAACTGTACCCATTGGCATCAAGGTTGGCAAAATGGAGCTGTCTCTTTCCCATGGCTTATAGTACAGTACCTAATGGGAGGCTGGCTAATAGCTTATAGTACAGTACCTAATGGGAGGCTGGCTAATAGCATTCCCAAGGATGCATTAGGCCACGGACGTCCATTTGATGCAGTTTCTATCTCTGGGATCTGAATCTAGACTGAAATCTTTTGTGTTATCGGAGTTACGGACCGGTAAAAGTCCATTTGGAAACAGGGTGAACTGTATAGCCACTGGCTGCAAGATTGGCGGAGGTATCTCTTTCCCATGAGTCATATAGAGGAGGCACACTGAGTACCTAAAGGGAAGCTGGCCGATATAGCATTCCCAAAATCCCCCTGGTAGCCTTTTGCAGGAATTACAGAGGAAAGTGGTGAGATTATTCGAGCAGAACCTGCAGATCTCTCCTGACGCTGCAGTGCTGCATAGAAGCAAACAGAAAGGCTTGGTGGACTTAGAGAGACTAGAGCTGCTGCTTATACAGTGGAGACCGCTCGGAGGCTTGCTATACTGTACAATTATTTCATCATCTGGGGTCGATCCAGCAGCAGCAGCACTGCAGAGGAGGGCCCGGAGTTTTGGGCCCGGACTGTCAGCATTTTCTGATGACTCAGGGAAGCCTTGAACACAGTGGGACTCCCTCTGCTTTTTCTGCTTCATTGCGGGGAGGGAAAGGGAGAGAGAGGGGGAGGCTAGAGCATGGAGAAGCCTTTTTTCGTTTCTTTTTTTTTTACAACCCACTCACTGTCCGTGTGGGAGTTACATTGAGTGGCTTGTTATCACACTACTAAGGCCACCTGAGGCAACTGGAGGCCAGTGGAGGGACATGGATAGAATGCCCCCAGGGGAACCAGAGCAGCAGACTGGCCTGACCTCACTGACTTGGCTGGAGAGGCTGATGGGAGACGTATATACTGATGTCACTGTTTGGGCCGCTGCTCTATGAGTCATTCTCAATTATGTGTAATAATAATATTTAATAAGTCCCCCCATTTTGATATGCATTAATTAGGCCACGCGGCCCCCATTTGATACAGTTTCGCCCAAACTACAGATCTACAGATCTACAGATACATATCTACTCTGAAATCCTCAGCGTTCTTTTAACTATTTACAAATGTGTACATTCTGTAAGTTACAGACCCGTAGGGGTCCATTTGGTTCCTAACTATCAAGCCAAATTACGTCATGATGACGTTATGATGACGTCCTCCGGTGACTCCGGTGACGTTCAGAACTAGGCCAGATCACAGCCCATATGGGGATGATCTTTACGTCATTTCCAGGACATCTTCACCAGTTTAAATAATATAGCTTATTCTGGGCCAGATCTGACTAGTTATGATATGACTTAAGTTGATCTGGCCTCGATCGGACTCTCTCTGATTCATTCAGGGACGTACGTACGTCTTAGTGGGTCAAATTTATGTTGGTTGAAATCAGGTGATATTCTGAGTCAGATGATGACTAGTGTTGGTTTGACTTGATCTGGCCCCAATCGAGACGTCACTAATTCGTCCAGGTCCTGACCGTGCTTCATGCTGGGATATCTTGCGCTTTTTCTAAGCGCTTTTTACGATTTATTGCAAAGATAAGGGAGACATAACTGTATGATGCGAAAGGATGCAGAGGATCCCTGCATGCGTGTCATGTACATAAAGGATGCAGAGGATCCCTGCATGCGTGTCATGTACATTCTGAATTTAACGCTGAAAACCATTCTACGTCACTGTGGCTTTACAGGCGACATTTCTCCAGAAGCTAGATCAAGCCATACTGCCATGGTGAACTACTTGGGCGACTGTGGCTCAAGAGGTAGAGCAGGTCGTCCAATGATCCATGGGTCGGCGGTTCGAATCCCGGCTCCTCCTGTCTACATGTCGAAGTGTCCTTGGGCAAGACACTGAACCCCAAATTGCTCCCGATGTGCTGGTTGGTACCTTGCATGGCTTCCGCCGCAATTGGTGTATGAATGTGTGTGCGAATGGGTGAATGTAATGCACAATCTATGTAAAGCGCCTTGGATAAAGGCGCTATATAAATGCACCATTTACCATTTACCATTTACTTGTAGCTTCCCCGACACTGTGTCAACACCTGATGTCAACGCCTTGTCTTAATAAATGAGCCCCATGCACTGCTCTCTACCTACTCCCCCTGACCAGTTTCCACAGCAACCATCCCCATGATGAACCAGTGAGAGGTGAGGCTCAGGGAGAAAGAAACAGAGATATGGAAATGTAAACTCTATTTAAACTCTAAAGAGTGTTGCGAAATGCTGCTGGGGGAAATAAATTAAAATAGTTTGTGGATAAGGAAGAGGAGACGGTACGTACCTACGGTACGTCAGAATAGGAAATACATAAAATAAAATATCAATAATAAAATAACAGGAAGTGATGGAATAAATTCTTACAAGGGCAAAAGTGTCAGACAGACAGGGCAGAACGTGTTACCTGGGAACTGACTTAAAATAGAGCAGCATGCTGCTGCAGGACTGTTCCTGCACCACCTGCGAGTGTGTGACTGTGTATCTCTGTGAGGGAGGGAGGGAATGAACAGCACACACTGGAAGGTGTATTTCTGTGAGAGAGGGAGGAAGGGAAATGAAATGAAATGATTACTATATTTACCCAGGGTATCTGGGCTAAGCTCAAGAACTTGTTTCCAGCCAGGCCCTGCTCATAGAACATTTCATCGTAGTGGTTCAATGCCTTGTTCAAGGGCACTTCAGCGGTGGTAATTTTAACGTGTCGGACCGCTGATTCGAACTGGCAACCTTCCGGTATCAAGACCGCTCCGCTATCCGTTCGGCCACCGCTGCCACATGGGAGGCAGGGACGTGCACACGTAGACATCAGAGGTGGCTTCAGCCCCTTTTAACCGTCTGTAAAACAACTGCCCTCTCCAGGCCACGAATGTATAGCATTTACTTGTATGGTGGAAGAAATGTCTCTTTTTCCATGCCATGCCGGAAGGCAGCATTCAGGAGAATTCCTCCTGAACTTATGAACGCAGCAATTCGCGTTGAACGAATTTGTTTAGAAATCCATGTCGTTGCACCGCATCTCCACTAGCTAAAGAGTGCCGGGTTGTGCCTCGAAAATAGCAGATCTACAAGCTCACAACGCATCGCGCTGCGACGCGTTGAGAGCTTGTAGATCTGCTATTTTCGCTGTTTTTGTCCAAAAGTGCTGTCTTACGGGATTTCAGCCCCTGCTTCCCTGACACTCTGTGCACGTCCCTGGAGGGAGGCAATGAACGGCACACATACTGTAAGCCGAGAGAGAGAGAGAGAGAGAGAGAGAGAGAGAGAGAGAGAGTGCAGAGAAGGAAAGAGAGCCATGTGTATCCCTGGTGCGGGATGATGGCACTCGCCTCTGAGCATCTGTGCTTGGAGCAGCTGTGAGCTGGCAGTAAGTGTACGCTCCACTGCCTTTCTGTGTATTTGTTGTAATATATATATATATAGCCTCACCTTTGGTGTTTCATAAGTTGCATGCTTGCGAATTGTACCTATATATTATTATCACATATACTGAAAACATATACTCAACCTGCCATCCCTAAATTTGGCATTTCATTGAAAGAAATGTCCAAAATAGTGGAATTAGCTATATCAAGCCTACAACGCGTGATGTGTGTGTGTGTGAACTTGTAGACTCATGGCTAGTGCCTACCATAGTGTGTCGAAGACAAAAACAATTGCATAATAGTTACTTAACATGCTCTGGCATGCACACGCGCGCACACACACACACACACACACACACACACACACACACACACACACACACACACACACTCTGACCCGACTCTGACCCGCATGTCTACCAAGAAAGCAGCTATTCTACTCTACACATGCATGTCATACATTACTGTATGTTTGATGAGCTGAGGTGCAAAGAATGAATCTACAATACAATGCAGTTTCCACTGCCCCCTGATTCTGTTGCACACGTTTGTCTTGAGTCAACAATGATAAGAACAATCATAACATTCACCAGACGTTGGTGCCGGCCTAGCCCAAAATTTGAACTCTCGTAGATGTATATCGATTCTGACATTTTCAATCTACGAGAGTTCAAAGACTTATAGCCTTGGGTGTGTCGAGCGAAACCACCTGCCTCAAAGTAACACTGAACATGTACAAATGCAAAATCTATAAGGTGCTTTCCTGGTTGCCCCACCTGTCCCATTATTCTCCGGGAAGGTTCTGAAACCCGGAGGTCCGTAGTTTTCGATAAAAAAGTGTTTTAATCCACTCGGTCTCGGAATCTGTCATCCATCTTGGATCTGTCCTCCATTGCAACTGCGCAACAGCACCCATGGCGGCCAGGGTTGCGCAGCCAGTTGCACTCATTTGGGGAGACGAGGGCAGATCCAAGATGGATGACAGATTCCGAGACCAAGTGGATTAAAACACCTTTTTTATTGAAAACTACGGTTTCAGAACCTTCCCGGAGAATAATCGGACAGGTGGGGCAACCAGGAAAGCACCTTAGATGTTGCATTGCATGTCTTTGAACTCCTGTAGATTGAAAATGTCAGAATCGATAAATACATCTACGAGAGTTCATTTTTATATCTAAATGGTAAATGGTGCATTTATATAGCGCCTTTATCCAAGGCGCTTTACATAGATTGTGCATTACATTCACCCATTCACACACACATTCATACACCGATTGCGGCGGAAGCCATGCAAGGTACCAACCAGCACATCAGGAGCAATTTGGGGTTCAGTGTCTTGCCCAAGGACACTTCGACATGTAGACAGGAGGAGCCGGGATTCGAACCGCCAACCCATGGATCATTGGACGACCTGCTCTACCTCTTGAGCCACAATCTAAACAGGCACCTTTCTCAGCCAGACTGGTCTTACAGTGATGCGTGACAGCCATTATAACTAATAACTTCATATACCTTATACTATATATACAGTTTATATACCTTAACCACATGAAACCTATTCTGGGCATGACATAATAGGCCAACATTGGGTGAAAATAGAGTTAAAGTGGTTAAAAGTCAGTATAGTTTAGTTTTTATGATAAAAAGAGCAGACTATCAAATGACTGTCATTATTTATTGTCATAAACTGCTAGTGAGGTAACCACTGTACACATTGTTTTGTAGATTAGATAAAGACTCATTAAGTTTCCCTCTGGTCTGTTAAAGGGAAACTTCCCAACATCACATCAGAACAAATGGGATTTAGGGTCAAAATCTGTGATGCACTGCAGGCTTCATGAGCTGTGGGTGCTGCACTACTGTATATGCAGAGTTCTGCTGCAGTGGCTACTTGCTTTGTATTTCTCACTAACAAGTTCCACCATGCTGCAATATGGGGTGTTGTGGCATGCATGTTTGTGTGCGTGTGTGCATGCGTGCGTGCGTGCGTGCGTGCGTGCGTGCATGCGTGCGTGCGTGCGTGTGTGTTCTGCTGCTGTGGTTACCGGATAATCAGCAATGAACAAATTGCTGCATTAGCAGAAAGCAGCGAGAGGTCATCTGCAAACATCAGTGTTTAAATGCTGCAGAGGGGCTCATAGTCATACATTACTGCAGGTTGAGGCAGAAGAGCCCTGAGGGCTTCATCTCTCATCTGTATGGTATATAGAATATTCAATGACCACAGGAAATGACTGGAAAAGTTTTTTTCATATTGTTGCTGTCGGGCGGAAACCATGTACAGTATGTGCAAAAATGTTTCAGAAAATGGAAAATAAAATTGATCCAAGGTAGTTATTATTCAGTCAATAGTTATTTTTAAAGGTATCTTCAGTGATTTAACTTTTTTTGTGATAATCCTCCACATTATAGAGTGTGCTGACCATATAAGGAGTTCCTCCCTGTCCCCAGTTCACCCCTGAGGTCAAAAAAAGCTTAGGTTTTGTTTTTGGCTAGAGGGCCCATCCTTTCTCCAATCATGATCGAGCGGAGGCGGGCCTTGGTGTGTGTGCTGTTGGCCCACTGTACAGCGTGTGCATGTGCACATCTTCTTACCGGGGCGGACCTGGTTTTTTTCCAAAATGAAAGGAGCACTGAATGCTCCTTTAATGCTTTTAATTGAAAAGAAAACCCACAGTCAGACGTAACCACTGTCATCCTTATTTTAGGCATGTCACTATATATACGTTGTGAGCTTGAACTGTAGATCTGCTATTGTCTTTACTTTTACACTACTTTAATACGACTAAATATAATATATATCATAATATAAACAGCGGGCAAAAAATCACACTCGTGTGAAGTCAGGGTCACTCTTATCATCATACATCACATTCCGTGCTCAGCCAATCAAATCATCGCTATATGGGGTACACACATTGCTCAGCCAATCAAATCATCGCTATGGGGTACACACACACAGACACACAAAGCTGGACATAGGAGGGGCTAGCACCTCTCAAAAATACAGAGATGCAAGGTTTCTGCCCAACAATAACTATACAAAATTCAGACCACCAACATGGACTGCTACAGAAAAGCAGCAGAAGACCATTCCTTACTTCTTGATCATGAGTGGCCAGTAGATGCCCATGTCTAAGATGTCTCATTATGTATTTTTATCTCTCCACTGCCATGAGGGTGTCCTAGAAAAGCTAGGGCAGTGATTTTCAACCTTTTTCATTTCAAGGCCCCCCAGTAAGTCCCAGTCTGATCTGCATTAGGCCATGCTCCGCCATTTGATTAAAAGAAAACATTATATAACTAGAACAAGTGCTCCTCGGAGGAGGACAGGTCTCCGTCAGGTCAGGCCTCCTGGTGGCGCTATAATAGGTCAATGTGAAAAGGGTGCCATTTCTTCTTACGCCTTTGACGGCAATTGGTCAGCCTCCTGGTGGCGCTATAAAAGGCAGATGTGAAAAATGCAGGTCAAAGGTTTTTCCTTGGCCTCTAGGGAGTGTGCCAAGGGTCCAGTGAGGCACTCCAACGTTGAAGCACTGGGCCCTAGTGGTAAGAGGAAGGACTGCAGGCAGACCCGTGGATTCATGACGAGGAAACCCCGTGCAGCTGGGCTTTAACATTTAGCGCTCGGTTGCACTTCCGCATTTGCCAACCAAAATTTGGTTGGCTTTGCACCAGTTCAGTCTCTAGAGTGTGCATGCAAAGTTTCACGCAGATAGGTGCAGTTATAGGTAAAATGCGAATCACCATCAGGCTGATTTGAACATTTTCAAGTGGTATTTCGGCCTATAGTGGGAATGTGCGTGCAAAATGTCATGTAAATTGTACGCTGCGTTCATTATTTAGGGCATGTTCAAAACGGACCGATCCTGCAAACTTTGGAAGCCAATCGGGATGGAATATGGAAAATCGAATCGTGATGTACTGTATGGATAAAAATCTGTAGGAGTAAAAAAAAAAGTTATACAAAAAAACGTACTCCTGGTGGCGCTGTAACAGGCCGTTCTGGAGAATTTGGGGCAGAGGTTTGGAATTGGCATCCAGGGAGTGTGTGTGCACAGTTTCGTAGCGACCGGGCCAACAGTGCTGGAGATTAGCTGTTAATTGACAGACAGGCGGGCGGACGGACGGACGGGGGCAAAAACATATTCTCCGCCATGCTATCGCCTGGTGGAGACAATAATCTCTGGGACCCTAATCTACACTGTAAAATCCTCTGTTGTTTATTTAACTCGGAGTGTACTCTCAGAGTTAAGGCCCCTAATGGTCCATTTGGACGCTTGGTGGTCCCCGGATGGACCTGACAGTGAGAATCAGTGAGCTATTAATTAACGGGGACATTCTGCTCCCCTATTGGCTGTTCAACCAAAGTGATACCGTAGTTATTCATTTCTTGACTTTATAGGTCATATCTATCTAATAATTTAGCGGACGCTCGCCCGCTGTTTAAATCACTCGGTCGCTGTCTGTCAGTCAGAGTAGTTCCTTAGCATAGAGCAAGACAGATGCTCGCTTTCTGCGCCATCTCACAACGCCACGACGCACGGACCGCCTCACGGAACCTAGCGCCGCACAGCCCTGTCCTCCAACCTCAATCGGCCCGCATTACACACGCCAAACATTCTAACATTCATCTTAATTAAATGAATTAAAACATCTCCCCGCAAATCACGTGTCACCAGTGAAATGCATGTTGGGACGGACACAGATTAATACTGGGACACGCAACAGACCCACATGCCCACACTGAACATAATTTGCTGTTCATATATTCAGAACGGGTAAGGACTATATAAGTACATATAAAAGTAACATAACCAAACAGTGACAAAATTTGAACACTAGATAATTGTTTGCGTTTAGCATTCAGTATACAAAATTATGTTCTGCTGTGTACCAACTGGGACTCGCTTTCCTGCAGGTAACCAAAAGGCGTCAACAATTACATTTGTTGCGGACCACATCCATCTGAGTTATAATATACAGTAAGCCACATCAAACCTATACTTGACATAATGTAGTGGAATGATGAGTGAGAGAGCTAACAAAGCCCATTCTGGGCGGGAACCCCTTTTGGTGTTTTAAGGATTGTTATACTTTAGCTATTGAAAAATAGAAGATGTAGATCTGCTATTTTTGAAAAATCTTTTTTAACTCAAATCTTTGCTTCTGGGGGGGTCCCTGGAACAACATATTTTCAGATGTGGGTCGGCGGCCAATTACATATCATTTTTGGGGTCCTTGACATGAAATATTGAACACCACATAAAAACATAGGTATTTCAGAAAAGACGTTTTTTAAATTTTAACGTCAGGCCTAAATGGCATGTGAGCTACACTATTATACAGCTCACATGGAGCTAGACTGAAACTCTTGGCCTAGTCAGTGTACTCTCTGTCTACCTCATCTTTTGCCAAATTAGTTATGTGGCTCATTAGGTAGCTAATGTCGCATGCGTTTTTCTAAATACGTGGGTTTCAGTCCATGGCCATGGCAGCTTTTAAATCGATTTGTATGTAAGGTCCACTGCATTACCTGAACAGTCTAACAAAGCATTAAAAAATTGGCTTGACCATTTGAAGTACGTTACACCTACGCTGACACATGATTGCTGGCATGAAAGTATATTACTTATCAAATTATTAGTGACTGTGAAACACAGGGATTTCATTGGCTGGGTTGTTTCAATGTTGAGCAATGAACAAATCAACCGGCAACCATTTTTAATAATACATGAGTGTGTGCTGTAGGTTGCATGGCAGAAAGTTGACAGTAACACAAGATATGAAAGCCCAGTAGAGCTTGTTGTGAACTTGATGTTCCCGCTCAAGGCTCAGATCATGATTGAATGATGACTGACATGACTGACTCAAATGGGGTGCTATAACATGTAGGGCAGTGATTCCCAACCTGTGGGCCGGGGCCCACTGGTGGCCCATGAGGATATTGCAAGTAGGCCCCCAAAGAATTGGAAAACACCTAAGATTTTAATGATAATATAACATTATATTTAAAAAAAAAGTATGTTAAAAGAAATCCGATACCAATAAATAGGAACTTAAAATATACTACATTACAATGATCCAAGCTGGAATACAATCGATTGTTTGATTGTTTGTTAAAATAAACATGCTCTGAAAATGCACATGTCCCACCCATATGATGTGTGGGGCCGCCCATATGATGTGTGGGCCCACCCATATGATGGGTGGGCCGCCCATATGATGTGTGGCCCCACCCATATGATGGGTGGGCCACCCATATGATGTGTGGGCCCACCCATATGATGTGTGGGCCACCCATATGATGTGTGGGCCCACCCATATGATGTGTGGGCCCACCCATATGATGTGTGGGCCGCAAACCCTTCTCTTTCTTTAGCCGGGAAAGGTTTTGAACCACTGATGCAAAGTCAGCTCGGATCGCTCTTAACATGTTTACAGTGACATGATATTGATGATAATATGACTATGAGTTAAAATGCAGAATGGCAGCTTTAGTGCGAGGTTATTTTCTGCAAATGATGTCTAACTAATTGATTGGTCGACATCTGTTTGACCTGTCTGGCTGGACATGCATGCAGGTCACGGCTTTGCCTGGCACACGCATGCACACACACACACACACACACACACACACACACACACACACACACACACACACACACACACACACACACACACACACACACACACACACACACACACACACACACACACACACACACACGTGCTCCATTCAGCAGCTGCTGCTGTGCTATGAGTCTCTAGGGACAACAATGCCCCTAAGCATAGCAGTACAGTAGGTGCAAAATAAAACACACACGCTGACACATTCTCACAAACACAATCTACATACTGTGAAGAACTAAAAAGCATTGCATGGATGCACCTGGGACGCATCCTCAGTGATGTATCCCAAGGTCCTCGGGGTTTCGGGTCTCACAACACATCATACCCCTCACTCGGGTGACCCAGCCGGGGTGATCAAGTCCCGACTTACGACCCAGTAGCTACCCTCGATCAGTCCCATTAAGGAAAAACCAGGGACACACAATCCGCTGCTGCAGAACTATCTGCCGGTACTAGGCGGGCCAACCGGTACTGGACGGGTACCGGGCCGGCCGGGCCGTGGAGGGACTAGTCACTGTGGGTTGACTCCTGGCCGGGCACCTCCTACGCCTCACTAGGTCCACTCCTGCTCTCACCAGGTGCAGCCAGGACCTGTGTTGCACCAGTTTCCCAGCAATAGACACTTCATTTGGCACCTTTTATGTGATCAGAGCATGACATTTTTTGAAGGTTTGTTTCGCTACAGTTGAAGTGCCAAAAATTGTATATAAATGTACAGTACTAGAATTACGCGGGCCTTCGGCCCGCTCATCCTAGCGCCATGCGATGCGTCGCAAATGGGAAGAAGGCAATGGCAACACATGATGTTTTCATTTATGCATTTGCTTGGAAAGCGCAAAGTTGCCAAGCTGGCTGAGTGGCCCTGTTTGGTTTTGTGTATTTGCGTATGAAAGCGAGCATGGCAAGGCGCAGGAACAGTATACTGTACTGTACTGTAAGTCTTTGTACTGTACTGTACTCATGTGTACTCTACTGTACTGTTCTCTGTACTGTTATTAGTGTTGTGTTTTTATTATTATTATTACATGGATTACTATTCTGATGTGAGCTTTTTTTCTGTACTGTACTGTACTCATGTGTACTGTACTGTTCTCTGTACTGTTGATATTATTGTTGTTATTAGTGTAGTGTTCTTATTTGGTATTATTATTATTATTGTTATTAGCGTTTTGTGGCGTGTGTGTGTGTGTGTGTGTGCGTGCCATTTCAGCTGCATCGCGAGGCGATCCAAAATCCTACGCACACACCACACACACACACACACACACACACACACACACACACACACACACGTGTCTGCAGTGACACTGCGTTGTACACAGCTGTTTTGTGTTGCAGCGCGTTGTTGCAGCGCGCGCGCGTGTGCGTGTAGTGTTGGTGTTGTTGTTCTTATCCATAATATGGTGAAAAATGTATTAATTGATATATCGATCCAAATTAGCACAAATTCAATCTAATCGAATCCATGGCTTTAAAATTGGATGTCAAATTGCTATCAATAGCTTGAATGGAACCTTCTTCACAACAGCTTGACTTTCCAACATACGTAAGACCACCAAGATTTGAATTATCTAAAGTTCTTTCTACAGTGTGATTTAACCATAAATCCTCCCACTGTTCTGGGAGGGAACATTGAACAAAAATAGCAGATCTACATATTGTGTCACGTTTAGAGTGAAATCAGTATAGAGCTCTGGGGGACTTTACACACAGTATGTAGACATTCTTTATACCGCAACTAAGCATTATCAGCAAAAGTCAGGTCTCACCACCTAGACACAGGATCATGTCTCATCTAGACACAGGATCACATGTCTCACCTAGACACAGGATCACATTCGGACCTGATTCTATTCATCTCCTGAGCAAGTAGACAGGCTCTATAGCGCAATGGTAAAAAATGTCCACACAATTTGTGGTAGAAGAGGAAAGTTACATAGTGCAGCTTTAAGATTCTTTAACCTCATGCCATCTGGACAAAGATACAGAACCTTGCCATGGAAAAAGGTCCGTTTTAGTAGGAGTTTTGTTCCCTCAGCCATCGCGGCATTAAACAAACTGCCCCGCCAATAGGATGGTTCTGTATACTACTGGGGACCTCGTGTTTTTGTATTGTCTTGGTGTTGTGCTCTGTGTTGTTTGTGATGTGGGTGTTTGAATAGACTGTGAAGACGAATATCCTTCGGGACAATAAAGATTATTATTATTATTAAGATTGGATCTTTGAAATACATTATGAAATAATCAGTTCCAATTAGTCTCAAACCAGGAACTTTCGGGAAGGGCGTTCTCCGCGATTGTCTGTAGTGTGAGGCGCCGCACAGAAATAATAGAGGATAATTAATATGCAGTGGAAATTTGAAGACTTTTTAAAAGTATTATAAATCAAGACATGGGAAAAGAAGGATGTTACTGGACAGGGACGTGCAGAGAGTGTTAGAGAGGCAGGGGCTGACATCCCGTAAGAGGGCACTTTTAGACAAAAATAGCGAAAAAGCAGATCTACAAGCTCACAACGCGTCACGCTGTGACGCGTTGAGAGCTTGCAGATCAGCTATTTTCGGGGCGCAACCCAGCACTCTTTAGCTAGTGGAGATGTGGTGTAACGACATGGATTTCGAAAACAAATCTGTTCAACGCAAAATGGTGCGTTCCAAGTTCAGGAGACTTCGGAAAAAAGCTATTCTCCTGAATGCTGCATGGAAAGGGGAGGAAGGCATTTGCATTTTTTCCACTATAGGCAAGTAAATGCTGCATTCGTGGTCTGGAGAGGGCAGTTGTTTTACAGACGGGTAAAAGGGCAGGGGCTGAAGCCCCCTTTTGATGTCTATGTGTACACCTCCCTGTTACTGGAGACTGGAGAGGAGGGCACTTCATGAAGAGATGTGTGTGTTTTTTCACTTTTGAACGGAAGACAGAGTGACTCATCTTGTTCTGACTTGAGTAGGAAGGTAATTGGTCCATGGGAGGGAGAGAAGTTAAATCATTGATTGCATTACAGCTAGGCCCACAGATCATCTGTTGATGACACGATTGATGCACCTTCTTTGTACAGGTAAAGTGTAACGTTTTTGAAATAACACTTTTAAAGGGCCTCACTCAAGTTCAAGTGAAACCTTCTTTCCCAAATGAATGATTGTACCAAATGAAAGCTGAAATCAGCTTTTGTTAGCTAAATGTCTGCTCCAGCAGTTCAGTCAATAGCATTCAACAGCATTCGACATCAGATTGCTGTGCAAACAAACTAACAACTGGGAAAAAAAGGTATAACGTCAGGAAAATCTTAGCTCCTGGTGACAGGGAGGTAAATAATTAATTCTGTCAACCGATGCTGAATCAATGTGGTAGTAGGCTATAGGATGTTTGATAATATGTGGTTCATATTCTGACAGGCACTATGAAAGAGACTGTGATTTCACACTTGTAAGTTCCTCTGGATATGAGTATGTAAATTCACTAAATTATAAGCACACACACACACACACACACACACACACACACACACACACACACACACACACACACACACACTCACACACACATACACACTTGGTGTGCCGAATAGGAAGGGGGGAAAAGAAAAAGAAATCACACCTGTGTGAACTGAGCGGTGCAACTATACATTTATTGTTAGTTATTGTACTGTACTGTGCTCTATATTGTAGTGTACTGCATGTGCTCTGTACTGTACTTTGATTATTTTTGGAAAAAAATCTTTGAGGAATGACAGAGTTACCGTGTGGGGGTCCCAGGGAGGTTCCCGGAACATCCAGACCCACAGGAACGCACACAGGGGGCTGGCCCAGTTCCGGCGAGCCTTCCTGCGTCCGAAACGGTCGAGAAATGACAGAGTTACCACGTGGGGGTCCCTGGGGGGTCCCCGGAACATCCCGACCCCCAGGAACATGCCCAGGGGGGCCGGCCCTGTTCTGGCAGGCCTTCCCGCGTCGCGCCGGAAAAACGGGCGCCCCCCGTTCCGTTTTTCTCACTTGTACTGGTTACTGGGCTACTGTAACATACCGCTCATACAAACTAGTGCTGCATACATGCGTGTGCTTTCTCTCTCTCTCTCACACACACACACACACACACACACAGACACACACACACACACACACACACACACACACACACACACACACACACACAGGCACACACACAAATCCTACACATGTTTATTGGGCATACTTCAAGCATAAAGGACAATTCCTATTGACATAAGGGACAATTCCCCCATATTAGATTATTATTTGGAGTAAAAGGTTGTCCTTGTGAATTAATGTCTTTGTCATGAATATTACGCTGTGTTTTAGAATTCCACCAGAAATAGAAGCTTTAGCAATAGACTTTTAATAATACTTTCAATCTTTCTCACACTTATGCCAGTGTGCCAGTGATGGCACCCGTGCCTAAGGTTGCCTATACCCCTGTTCTAGACTACATACCATGTGCTAACTACTTAAAATGTACAAGTAGCTACAGTACCAATTAAGATTTGCCAGAGCTACTTTCTTAGATTGGATCAATTTGACATTGTTTATGAATGATTTAGTGTTTGTGTCTCCGTCCATTACTAAGCTGGGCGTTTGTTTGAGAGAGAACTCAGTCCATTTTGGATCCATGCCATATAGTAGGCTACTGTACTGTAGTGTGGAGTGCTGCTGCATCACCTGAAATGTCCCCTGCATGCTTTAAAAGGAAACGTAAATTAATTTGCAACGTATCCTGTTACAACTGGGTTGGCTGTCAAGTGTGTGCAAACCTAAAGCAGCAAGGGTTCCTCCCTGTCAATCATGAAGGTTACTTGCATCAGCTACAGGAAATCGATGACGTGTGTGTGTGCGTGTGCGTGCGTGCGTGCGTGCGTGCGTGCGTGCATGCGTGGGTGCGTGCGTGCGTGCATGCGTGCGTGCGTGCATGCGTGCATACTGTATGTGTGTCTGAGTGTGTGTCTGTGTGCGTGCATGCATGTGCATTTGCATGTATGAGCGTGTGTGTGTGTGCACTACACTATGTGCATGTGTATATAGACGCATGACCTAGTAGTGTGTTGTTTCCTCTGCAGAAGTGTTAGTTAGCAGCTCCAGCTGCTATAGCTATGACACAGATCCTACCGTGATTACGGTGGGTATAACCTCTGCTCGCTGTGCAGAGACGCTAGGGTTCCCTTAACTACGTGAACCCTAGCGTCCTAGCGAGGGGCAAACATTCAGCGGACATAGCCGATCTACAAGCCCATGACGCGTCGCAACGTGTCATGACATGAGCTTGAAGATCTGCTATACTCTAAAGGGGTAAAAAAGGAGGGGGCCTAGTGCAGACCCCTGGGGGACTCCGGCCAATGAAGTATTAATTTCCTCAGTGTCTCTTTTTTTTTTTTTTATCTCATCATCATTTTCGTCATCCTGTCTCCATCCCTCTCTCCGATTTGTATTATTTCATCTTTACCAGATCACTCTAGTCTGCCATTATCTCCCCCCTTTTTCCTTTTCTCTTTTTTCCTCGCTCTACTTGTCTCTGGCACTGACCTCACTACAGCATTGCAGTGTAGAAAATGATGCATCAACACACTTCCTTCCCTTCTTCCCTTTCTACCTGCAACGTCTGTAACACTGACTTAATACAGGATTGCAGGGTTCTGTCATGGTAGAGTGCAGGAACATTTCGTATAGGAGACCACAGATATGTGTGTGTGTTTGCACAGAGACAGACCCACACACATCTAGATAACATTAATTGTCACATGCAAATAATATGATTGCTTGTGAGTTGTGAGGAGCATTATACTTCTCTTTGGTAAACATTGTTTTATATAGGTGATAAAGAATAAATTCCTGATTATTTAAAATAACCTGGACCATTGTGGGTGTCCGAGACCTGCTCTCATAACAGCTGCTCCATCACAGTTGGCTTCTATTGTGGCTATTATGGGTGAAGAAATGGTATCATATCATTTATAAAAGGAACGGAACATCTTGCATAGAAAACTGACTTAATTCACCAAATGGTCACCTAGACTATCAGGACTATCAGTGTTTTGCCAAAACTTTGAGATTTTCTTCATAAAAACATTAAAGGAATCATATCAAACCAGACTCTTTCATTCTGGAAAATGATGATGATGTTGTACACACATTTTCTTTGTTAGAGTAGACACTCAGACACGCTCAGACTGTAAAAACAACATTTACAGGTCAAATGTTACATCCTCAGAGTTAAATTAACAAATAGTAGCCATCTAATGAACAGGTAATGGGAATCTAATCTCCACCACTGTTGGCGGGTCTTGAGGTATTGTAATTGCTGACTCAATCGCACACATTATGGTTCTGTGATACTGTGCAAAGGCTCATTTTAAAAGTAAGACCAAAATCCAAGTTAATGTGGCTAAAACTGAAATTACTGAACCCTACCATGGTCACATTTTCAGGAGTATTAGATGAAAATAATAATGTATGTATTGTTGTACTTTGTCCCTTCTAATGTCAGCACTAAGCTACGTCTCATCTCCATAGACAATAATCGTTCTCTAAATGCTTTGCTTTTTAGAGACTGAAGACAATGTCCCAGCTTTTATTTGGAAAACTGGGTGAAAAAAACAACTGCATTGCAGAACCAATGCAGTTTATAAGAATAGCATTGTTAACTTTTGTTAACGCAGGTATAGTTGCTAGAATGCTGTTCTAACAACTACCTGGCATTTAGAAGTCACCAGACATAACGCTAGGCAACTCCAGGCGATCATCTACCAGACCATGAGGATTACATAAAGGGGCAGATCGACATTCATTATTAATTGAACTAGCACTTTGATTATATCTCTGCCTAGTCTCACGTTGCCAGACGATCAGAGATCTCAGTGTCTGTCTACCGAATCACCGATCTATCTTTGGATTTTGGATTTCTTTTTTGGATTTGTTCTGCAATTTTTATTTTTATTTTGTTTACTTTCTAATTGTTTCCACACAGTTTTTAGTAATGGAAGCTGGGAGATTGTCCTCAGTATCTATTGAGCGACTTGTGATTCTAATCTTGTGTTGGGGCAAACGTACTTTGCAATTGCTTTGAATTGTCTAGTTTCTTTGCATTACTTTCATAGACTTACTGATAGCTGGTTGCTGCACTTGTCAATGTGGACAGACATGG